>NC_034199.2:22962316-23124816 GCF_002021735.2 Oncorhynchus kisutch
CGGTTAGAGAGATTGATTCCTCACTGATGCTGCGAGCGCTAGCATGATTGCCTGGCTTGATAAGTGAATGTCTGGCTACGCTAAGTGATTGGCAGGTCATATCCAGGCTTGGGGAGACGTAATCCTTCATAACATTCTGAAGAAACAGACATGTACAGGAAGGAACACACACACACGCACACACACACACACAGGAAAAACCTCTGGCCTCCGAACATACAAACCCCTTCCCCTCTCTCTGTAGGGACCACCCCCCTCCCTCCCTCCCTCCAGTCTTCCCTCTATGCACTGGCTTTGATGGCTGAGAGCTTTTCACTTACATCCCAAATCTCCAAGCTACGTGGTTGCCTGTGATCCAGCTAGAGAGAGAGCGAAAGAGGGGGAAGAGCGAGAGGGAGGGGCAGAGAGAGAGTGAGGGTGATTACAAAGGGAGAGAGAGGAAGAGAGAAAAAGACAGAGAATCCTGTGAATTTGGTGGGGAAAGGAGCATAGCTGTTGCTATTAATAATCTCAGACTAGAAAGAGAAAGGAGCTCGGAGACTCTGGTTCTGTCCCCGTTCCTTCTTACCTCTGTTCCTTCAAGACAATCAATCTAACAATAATGGAGAAGTGAAATCAAAGGCTTAAACCCATCCGGTTTCATGCTGAAACCTCAGGTCAAAAAGGAAGAGATGACTATAAACTATAGATGTATACAGAGGAGGATGTAGAACAAAACGCAAGGCAATGGAAAGGACATCAAAAATATTAACAGAAATCTACATTCAAAATGCATTGTTAGCATGACAACAAATAGACAAAACTGAGTGTGAAAGTCACCACCAGGCTCCTGCTGGGCCGTAGTATCCACTGAACAGGGGCAGGGAGGCCATCACCAGGGGCACCCCCCAGGCCATCAGGTGGTACAGTCTGGGAGAGAAGAAAGAGCAGTGATTACATACCAATGGGAAAGACCACAAACACACAGTCCAGATGGTCTCCATGCCGTGCCACAAATTAAGGGATAGAACACTCTGTGGAGAGAGAGGATACAAGAGTTGCTGAACACACTCGCACACCCACAACCCCATACACCCACAACCCCCTTACTTCTTATTCTCCCTCATTCTTTACCATGTGCTTCACTGAACACTGACGAAGACAGACCAGCGTGTCTCGGGACAGGGGAGGAAAGCATCTCTCTCCGCCCGTCTCCTAGGCATGCTCACAGGGTCTGCTGGTGGTCCTCAGGTGGTCATGACTCAGTGAGCCTCCCTGGCAGATTGCGGTCCAGACACAGTGGCTGAAGGAGTGAGTGTTGTCGATACTTTATGGACCGTACAGTTACACGGTCGATATGTCGTCAGGACTACTATGACACGGTCAATAAGCGGTCAGTCCTACTGCAACACTCGATACACGGTCAATACTGCTCTGGTCCACTGAATGTGACAGCTCTCATTCAGGTTACATGGCCGTCTGAAATCCCAGGGAATATGTGATCTCACTCGCTACGTTTCCATATCGCTCCGTCTCTCTCTCTCATATTTGATTTTACAGCCCTCTATCACCTCCTCCCCTCTCTTTAGATGAAAAGTGAAAGAGAGAGAGAGTGTATGAGTGAGAGAAAGACAGGAAGGAAGATAAAGAGCGATCGAGCAAAGGAAGGGAGGGAGAGAATGACAGGTTGTGGAGGAAGCTTAACAGAGACAGATTGGTGGGTGGTCACTGGGCTGGGGGGAGGGGGGGGAGAGATAAAGAAAGAAAGAGAGAAAGAGAGAAAGAAAGAAAGCATAGAAGCAAGACATCGAGAGAGAGAGAGAGAGGTAAAGAAGGAGAAATAGTGAAAGGGAGAGAATGGATATATAGAGTAGATCTAGAGAGAGACACAAATAGTGAAATCAGTTCTGCCACTCAACACAGTATCTGGATGTGTGGGGGGTCTGTGAAAGAAAATCAATTCACACACACACACACACACACACACACACACACACACACACACACACACACACACACACACACACACACACACACACACACACACACAGCGCTCGAAGAGGGAGGTGTCTAGGTCCGCAGCAAACATGGACTTAATGAAGCACAGCAGGACTGGTACGCTCCGGCTAAAATGCACACACTTATCACACACTTACTTAACATCTCTCTCTCTCTCACATATTCTCTGGAGGATCAATCTCTTTTCAACTCTCTCCGTTTCCCTGCCTCACTTTTGTCTCATTTGGTGTCCCTCTCTGTCCTCTATTGTTAGTGCCCCCTTGTTTAAGCTATCTCTCCCCCTACGAGACTTTCATCTATCTATTCTCTATTTAATTTTTTCCTTTCTCAACTTCACACACACCAATTAGGGGTATGGTGGTTGTCCGGATGTTAAAGTGATGGGTGAGTGAATTCACTGCTCCTAAACCCAGCAGTCATAAAACTGTCTCATCACTCAGACACACACACACACACGTACTGAGGGGACACGCACACACACGCACAGATTAAACTGTCCCGTCTTGAGTTAAACCATCATTATATGGCCAGGTTTACAGTTGATCAATATGAGAAACACCTCCGTGCTTTACTAACACCTCCCCCACACACACACACTGCAAACATAGATGCACTCACAGGAGCATACACCCAGACAAGCACCCACATATACGCACTCACAGGAGCATACACCCAGACAAGCACCCACATATGCATTTCGGGTGCACTCAACCTCAAGGGAGTATGAGTAACAGAAACAAGAGAAAACACATTAATATGCACAAACACCAACACATGCATCATCACAACGCACAGCATTGATTTACGACTCCTTTTTCAATTAGTGCCTGGAGGAGAGAGGGAGACCCCCCCCCCCACACACACACACACACACACACGTCAACAAACTTTTTCACATGGATATTGGTTGTCCATCTCTCTTGCACACACACACACACTGTCTTTAGCTGGTGGATGTTGGTTGTCCATCTCTCTTGCACGCACACACACACTGTCTTTAGCTGGTGGATGTTGGTTGTCCATCTCTCTTGCACGCACACACACACACACACACACACACACTGTCTTTAGCTGGTGGATGTTGGTAGTCTACTCACAGCTCGTAGCGGCTGGTGCTCATCTCTTTGACCAGGTTAAGGTAGAGGTTCACTGTGATCAGGCACACCCAGGCCAAGGCACTCCAGTCTGGAGGAAGGAATGGGGAGAGGGAAGAAGAAACAAGGTCCTATTGCATAATCTATAACACAGAGAGGTAGGGAGGGAGGGAGTGTGTGTGTGTGTGATTACAGAGTTTGACAGAACAGGCTGGGACAACTGTCAGATTTATGGATTCCCAGTTACAGTCCCCCCCACACAAGCACACACACTTGGATTGTTGTAATTTTGTCTAAATGCATGTTGAGTGTTTGTGTGTATGTGTTCAGTTTATTTTTTTAAATTTATTTTACCTTTATTTAACCAGGCAAGTCAGTTAAGAACACATTCTTATTTTCAATGACGGCCTGGGAACAGTGGGTTAACTGCCTGTTCAGGGGCAGAACGACAGATTTGTACCATGTCAGCTCGGGGGTTTGAACTCGCAACCTTCCGGTTACTAGTCCAACGCTCTAACCACTAGGCTACGCTGCCGCCCCGTATGTGTTCAGTGATGAGTGATGGTGTGCAGAAGCTTCTGTTTTGTAATCTCTCCCATTTATGATGATAGACAAAGAGGCAGACAGATACTCCAGCTCAGGCAGCATATACAGTGGGGCAAAAAAGTATTTAGTAAGCCACCAATTGTGCAAGTTCTCCCACTTAAAAAGATGAGAGAGGCCTGTAATTTTCATCTTAGGTACACTTCAACTATGATAGACAAAATTAGAAAAATCACATTGTAGGATTTGTAATGAATTTATTTGCAAATTATGGTGGAAAATAAGTATTTGGTCAATAACAAAAGTTTATCTCAATACTTTGTTGGCAATGACAGAGGTCAAACGTTTTCTGCAAGTCTTCACAAGGTTTTCACACACTGTTGCTGGTATTTTGGCCCATTCCTCCATGCAGATCTCCTCTAGAGCAGTGATGTTTTGGGACTGTTGCAGGGCAACACAGACTTTCAACTCCCTCCAAAGATTTTCTATGGGGTTGAGATCTGGAGACTGGCTAGGCCACTCCAGGACCTTGAAATGCTTCTTACGAAGCCCCTCCTTTGTTGCCCGGGCGGTGTGTTTGGGATCATTGTCATGCTGAAAGACCCAGCCACGTTTCATCTTCAATTCCCTTGCTGATGGAAGGAGGTTTTCACTCAAAATCTCACGATACATGGCCAAAATTCATTATTTCCTTTACACGGATCAGTTGTCCTGGTCCCTTTGCAGAAAAACCCCCATGCTTCACAGTAGGTATGGTGTTCTTTGGATGCAACTCAGCATTCTTTGTCCTCCAAACACGACGAGTTGAGTTTTTACCAAAAAGTTATATTTTGGTTTCATCTGACCATATGACATTCTCCCAATCTTCTTCTGGATCATCCAAATGCTCTCTAGCAAACTTCAGACGGGCCTGGACATGTACTGGCTTAAGCAGGGGGACACGTCTGGCACTGCAGGATTTTAGTCCCTGACGGCGTAGTGTGTTACTGATGGTAGGCTTTGTTACTTTGGTCCCAGCTCTCTGCAGGTCATTCACTAGGTCCCCCCGTGTGGTTCTGGGATTTTTGCTCACCGTTCTTGTGATCATTTTGACCCCACGGGGTGAGATCTTGCGTGGAGCCCCTGATCGAGGGAGATTATCAGTGGTCTTGTATGTCTTCCATTTCCTAATAATTGCTCCCAAAGTTGATTTCTTCAAACCAAGCTGCTTACCTATTGCAGATTCAGTCTTCCCAGCCTGGTGCAGGTCTACAATTTTGTTTCTGGTGTCCTTTGACAGCTCTTTGGTCTTGGCCATAGTGGAGTTTGGAGTGTGACTGTTTGAGGTTGTGGACAGGTGTCTTTTATACTGATAACAAGTTCAAACAGGTGCCATTAATACAGGTAACGAGTGGAGGACAGAGGAGCCTCTTAAAGAAGTAGTTACAGGTCTGTGAGAGCCAGAAATCTTGCTTGTTTGTAGGTGACCAAATACTTATTTTCCACCATAATTTGCAAATAAATTCATAAAAAATCCTACAATGTGATTTTCTGGATTATTTTCAGGTTGAAGTGTACCTATGAACTTGAAGTGTAGTTGAAGTGTACCTATGATGACAATTACAGGCCTCTCTCATCTTTTTAAGTGGGAGAACTTGCACAATTGGTGGCTGACTAAATACTTTTTTGCCCCACTGTACAGTACACCTTAAATAATCACACACACCTTGGCTTAATCACACACACGTCCTGTACATCAACAATACCATGTCTGTGTGTCATTAAGGAGGAACTTCCTTTCTCCTATTATTAATCTCTCTCCCAGTTGCATCACTCTCTACAGGAATAGAGGGCATTAACACCTGATGTTACTGAGAGAGAGGGGGAACACACACTCTCTCCATCAGGGGTAGTTCTGTACTTTAATGTCCTCTCTGGCCCCTTTCACTCTTTTCTCTGTATCCTCTTCTCCCACTGACTGTTGGCATAGCTCACTTCATGTTTACTTCACTCTCTTTTGCCGTTTTGCACTCTCCCCATATCCTCCACTTCTCTCCCTCTCTATCACTGGCCCCCATCCCTCCTCTCCCTACCTTCATAATGAACAGAACTGACATAGAGCCACTGACCCCGCCGCTGTAGTTCACTGCCCTTCTCCCAGTCAGCCCTGTAGGCTGCGTGTGTGTTTACACGTGTGTGTGCATGTGTTTACACATGTGTGTGTGTGCATGTGTTGACACGTGTGTGTGTGTGTGTGCATGTGTTGACACGTGTGTGTGTGCATGTGTTTACACGTGTGTGTGTGTGTGTTTACACGTGTGTGTGTTTACACGTGTGCGTGTGTTTACACGTGTGCGTGTGTTTACACATGTGTGTGTGCATGTGTTTACACGTGTGTGTGTGTGCATGTGTTTACACGTGTGTGTGTGTGTGCATGTGTTTACCTGTGTGTGTGTGCATGTGTTGACACATGTGTGTGTGTGTGTGTGTGTGTGCATGTGTTGACACGTGTGTGTGTGTGTGTGTGTGCATGTGTTGACACGTGTGTGTGTGTGTGTGTGTGCATGTGTTTACACGTGTGTGTGTGTGCATGTGTTTACCTGTGTGTGTGTGCATGTGTTGACACATGTGTGTGTGTGTGTGTGCATGTGTTGACACATGTGTGTGTGTGTGTGTGTGTGTGTGTGTGTGTGTGTGCATGTGTTGACACGTGTGTGTGTGCGTGTGTGTGCATGTGTTTACACGTGTGTGTGTGTGCATGTGTTTACCTGTGTGTGTGTGCATGTGTTGACACGTGTGTGTGTGTGTGTGTGTGTGTGTGTGTGTGTGTGTGTGTGTGTGTGTGTGTGCATGTGTTGACACGTGTGTGTGTGTGTGTGTGTGTGTGCATGTGTTTACACGTGTGTGTGTGTGCATGTGTTTTCACGTGTGTGTGTGTGTGTGTATGTGTTTACACGTGTGTGTGTGTGTGTCCCAGCCCTGCAGGCTCTGTAGCTGATAGGCCATAGAGGACCAGTGTTTAGTGCACTGAACAGTCTGCTGTGTTTCACAGGTGACACCTGAGTGACATAAGTCCTGAGGTCCAGAGTAGGGGGAGGTTAAGCCTAAATCAGGAGAAGGTTTTCAGTGACTTAGAAGGTCATCGGAAAGGCAGATAGATCTTACTTCACATATTTTGTTAGTTAAAAAGGACCTCCCCCTGGGAGTAAGCCCTTCTATAGCTGCGTAGCAAAGGGCAGGCGTAGGGTTTTAAATTGTAGAGAACAGGTGTATGCTTTTAAATTGGTACCATCTTCATCATGATACGCACAGAAAATAATAGCAATCTATATGTTCAAAAGGATATGAGTCTCGTGTTCATATTTCACAACCTCTGCGGGCTTTTTGAGTTGCCTACGCGCGAGTCAATAGCAAAATAACACACTTGATTTAGGCTACATTATATCATGTTATACAACGGGTGGGTCTAGTCCTGAATGCTGATTGGTTAAAACCGCATTCCAGATGGTGTCTATTCCACAAGTTACCACCGGGTAAATCTATGACATTAAAATGCCTATTTACTCTCTTCCATCTGACTGTGCAATCCACTGTCTCATCAGCCCAGCCAGGCAATTTATAAACTTGATCTCCACTATAAAAATAATCTAGGCATTATCTCACATTTCTTTTAGACTAACATGTAGTTTTCAACAGCAGAGATCTGTATAAACCTTGCTGTCTGTCTCTCTGACATTTGCAACATTCTTTCAATATTCAAATTTGATCTACAGTTGTCCCATAGTAAACAACGTGTCGGAATGAGACAGACAGGCAGGCAGATTTTCTCAGCCAGTCGGACTCATGAATCAGCATCATTTTCATGGATAAATACAAAGCACTATCAATAGAAAACAGGTCAAACGTGACAAAGTGCAGCTAGTTTGTTGTCTTTCCAGCTTCAGTTTGAAGTGATTGTGTTAGCCGTGTTGTTGGCTAGCTCCTCTGAACAACAGTGTCCTGACGAGAGAGCACATCTTCTATGCCAGGTGGAATCACACATCATTAGCTCATTGTCATGGATGTATCCAAATACATGTAACTAGCAAACAGCTTAAACAAATGCAAATGCAGCTACTTTGTTGTTATTCTGGCTGCACTGTTTGGCGTGTCTGTCAGTTAGCCATAGTTGGCTGGCTAGCAAGCAAGGGATAAGAACGTTGCCAGCCAGTATGGAAATGGAACATTTAGAACAAACGACTGAGTCACATTCATAGAAACAGAACAAACAAAAAGACTGAACAACTGGGTCGCGTCTCTGGCAACCGAACCGATAGAACGAACGAATGAAATGATTGACAAATGTTCAACATTTTTTATGAACATTTGTCAATCATGTTTACATGTTGGTAACCCGTTGTATAAAAGTGATATTGCCGGGCAAACACCGGTTTTGAGGGCATTATCATTTAACTAAATGTGTCTGATCAGTGATAGATTAGAAAAATGAATAGATCAGCTATCAACAGCACTTATTTGCCCAGCCAGAGATCAAATAACCAAATATAGAGACGGAGATTCAGTGAAACGAAATCACATTGACTGATTATCAGACAAGCCTGAGGCTTTTGGTTGGGATATAGGCTACTATGTGAGTGAAGAGCAAGATAATCCACTTGTTATTCTGGGCTACATAACATGTTCTGATCAGTGCTAATAGATGAGCAAACTAGCTAGACTAAAGATTATCATGATGAACACTCACCTCAGTATAGTTAACATTTCCCAACCTAATTGTAACCAAATATCCAAACAGAGATTCAGTGAAGAACAAATCAAATCTGACATTGATTTATCAAGACGATACACCATGCTTGTCTCAAAGCAACGAGGTGCTGAAATTATAGCTGACCAGACACCAATTATTTCAAAAGGTTGGATTGCTTTGGGAGTTTCAGTAAGCAACAATTTGATAAATGCATTTAATGGCATTAGCCTACTCTTTAATTTCAATAATTTTGTCATTCAGTGATATTTCCACAGTAATTATTTATTGATCCATTCAGTTGTGGTTAAGAAAATGTGCAGGCTTAGTGGTGGGCTTGGCGAAGTGACATGCCTCGCAAAGTTTAGAACTGCCACGAGGATGGTAACAGTAACAGCCTACTAACGGGCACTTCCTAGCAACCATCATTATGAAGCATCAAATCTCATGAACGTGCATTGCTTACGCCGGACTTAGCTACGACTAGTCTTCTTTTTGGTTGGTGGACCAGGTGTAAATTCTGATCCAGAAGTCGGACATAGCTACGCCCAACCTAGCATTTAAGGCCAGCTTTTTTACAGCCACATGGTGAAACCAGCTCCGGTATCTTAGAAAGTCATCAGTAAGTTAGACTTGATTAGTAATTTAGGACTAGGTTGAGAGAGTCAGAAATTGATGGTAAAGAAAGCTTGGTAAGAAGCAGTATATTGGGAGGTCAGTCAACATCAAGAGTCAGAAGGTGATGTAAGCTGTAGGGAAGGCATTTGTAAGGGATATGTATGGACAGGTGAGGGGTAATGTATGTGAGGGATCAAGGGGAATCTTACCAAAATAAGTGAGCCACCAGGCCTGGAAGTTACACAGACTCCCCTCTGGATGGGTATCACCCTGAGGAAGGAGAGAGAGGAGACAAGAAAACAGGGGAGAGCTCACTCTGTAGCTCTCGGTGTGCATGTGTTTATGGGAACGTGTGTGTCTGTGGTGACAGTGACTCACGATGACATACGCTACACTGTCAAAGAAGGCCGCAACTGTCAGACTGCAAATCATCTTCTGTAGAGAGACAGAGATAGTACAAAGAGAGATAAATGGAGAGAGGGAAGGAGAGAGATAAAGTGAGAGGCGCCAGATGGTCCACTTATCCTGTGGTCTGGGGTTGTCTTGGGGATCGATCCCCAGGTCCAGGCCGTCCCACACTAATCTCATTACTCACGGCACGCACGCACAGACACAACCACATACATTTATACACACACACCAGGGTTTATGTTAGGTCAATGTGGTCGGACATTTGACAGAAAACATTTGAATTTACTGGACATTTGAGACATCTGACCCATATGCATGAGGTGCATAACCTGATTAGGGAGTCCACCCATGGTGCTCAGAATGGCAGAAATCACATTTAGATTATAGTAATTCATATTAATGGAACATGCGAGTCCAGGATGCAACGATATGCAGTTCTTCTTACTGAATTCAGATGTGCACTTTGAAGATGTTAGAATAACTGTCCACATTTACTTTTTCTCAGACAACAAGACCAGTAACCAACAGCAACATCACCAGCCTGTTAATCTACTATCCCCAGAGGAGAAAGGTTTACATATTCTATTGGTCAGCTTGTCGAGAAAGAAATAGCCTATTCAAACAGACTATGGGACAATAAAAAGCAATGAGCCTGTGCAATAGATCAGAATGTTTTGCTTAAAATGTTGAATAATACATTAAGTATTATTTCTTCACATCATAAGCGATGCGCACAAGGCAGTACTCTACGTGCGAATGTTCATTCCATAATGCAATTAGCTGGAAAACACTGTTGTCTAAAGAGCACCGCACATGCGAGTTGTTTCATGTGACAGAGATGAAAATATCCGTTAGAAATTTAGAATGAGAGGAGATCTAACAGGCTAATTTGAAGCAACGTAAGACATGCCTCATACAATGTTCAGGCTTCAAACAATTAAGTATATGTTTTCAAAATGCATGGTCTACTGCCTCCAGCTGACTGCAAGGTGGTGTGTCAGGAATTGATGAAGCTTGCCTTCCGTTGCCATTTGAGATGCTGACACAGCAGCTCTCGCGCTGTCTGACAGATTTTCCGCTCAAAGGCTCTGTATCGGTACGCTGTATTCGTGTGATAAATAAGACACATAACGAATATACTGTGACACACGCACTAATTTAATTCCAATAAATTATGCAAATGAATCTATAGACCGATAAGTATGACCAGTCAAATGTATTTACATCTACAGGTATTTCCATCAATGAATAGGCTAAAAAGCATTATTCGCAATGAGATGTTTTTTCTACTTCTCACAAACAAGTGGCCGGTGCAAATGTTATTTATCAGCGTTTAAATTTGTTATGGGCCAAAAGCTGGCCCACTGGTTAACGGAAACCCTGGCACATAGGGCTGTTGCGGTGACCGTATTACCGCCACACCGGTCGTTACGAGTCATGAAGGCAGTCAACTTCCAAATGACAGCTTAGTCACGGTAATTATGCTTCTCCAAGCACTGATGCTGCTGCTGGTCAGTAGTGTAAAAATGTGCGCTGAAAGTCGGGAAGCAAGTTCAGGAAGTAGTTGTTTTAATAAATAAACGCAACATAATTCAAAACAAGAAACACGAACAATGCACAAACATAAAAGTGAAACAATAACACCTGGGGAAGGAATCAAAGGGAGTGACATGTACAGTTGAAGTCGGAGGTTTACATACACCTTATCCAAATACATTTAAACTCAGTTTTGTCACAATTCCTGACATTTAATCCTAGTCAAAATGCCCTGTCTTAGGTCAGTTAGGATCACCACTTTATTTTAAGAATGTGAAATGTCAGAATAATAGCAGATAAAAGCTGAAATAAATAATTATATTTCTTTCATCACATACCCAGTGGGTCAGAAGTTGACATACACTCAATTAGTATTTGGTAGCAATGCCTTTAAATTGTTTAACTTGGGTCAAATGTTTCAGGTAGCCTTCCACAAGCTTCCCACAATAAGTTGGGTGAGTTGGCTTTTGTTGGTAGTCTGGCTTTTTAATGGATGTTTTGGAGCAGTGGCTTCTTCCTTGCTGAGCGGCCTTTCAGGTTATGTCGATATAGGACTCGTTTTACTGTGGATGTAGATACTTTTGTACCCGTTTCCTCCAGCATCTTCATAAGGTCCTTTGCTGTTGTTCTGGGATTGATTTGCACTTTTTGCACCAAAGTACGTTCATCTCTAGGAGACAGAACGTGTCACCTTCCTGAGCAGTATGACGGCTGTGTGGTCCCATGGTGTTTATAGTTGCGTACTATTGTTTGTACAGATTAACGTGGTACGATCAGGCGTTTGGAAATTGCTCCAAAGGATTAACCAGACTTGTGGAGGTCTACAGTTATTTTTCTGAGGTCTTGGCTGATTTCTTTTTATTTTCCCATGATGTCAAGCAAAGAGGCACTGAATTTGAAGGTAGGCCTTGAAATACATCCACAGGTACACCTCCAATTGACTCAAATGATGTCAATTAGCCTATCAGAAGCTTCTAAAGCCATGACATCATTTTCTGGAATTTTCCAAGCTGTTTAAAGGCACAGTCAACTTTGTGAATGTAAACTTCTGACCCACAAGTGAAATAATATGTCTGTAAACAATTGTTGGAAAAATTACTTATGATATCTACTTTGTGCATGACACAGACTTGCCAAAACTATAGTTTGTTAACAAGAAATTTGTGGAGTGGTTGAAAAACGAGTTTTAATGACTCCAACCTAAGTGTACGTAAACTTCAGACTTCAACTGTATAGGGAAGGTAATCAGGGAAGTGATGGAGTCCAGGTGAGACTGATGACGCACAGGTCCACATAACGATGGTGACAGGTGCGCTCCAAAATGAGCAGCCTGGTGACCTAGAGGCCGGAGAGGGAGCACACGTGACAATTAGTAGCCTAACAAACTTGCCTGCCTGGTACTAAGCATTCTATTGTCACTCTCATCACTCTGCCATCAATGCAAATGTAATCGAAAATCTAACCAAACACTTCATGAGAGCCCATGAGCTCATGTTGAGCAACATTTGTATAGGCTATGTAATTGCATGAGAAAACAGAGTGATGGCCGCTAATAAAAAGAGGAGCATCTTTCCATAGGCTAGGCCTACTATATTTATTTCTCAACTTTCCTAATATTAAGCACGTCCCGTATTTGCTATTTAAGTGCATAGTATTTTTTCCCGTTGCCTCTGCTTCATTACAGGTGCATGATAATGGTCCAACGCAGCACTTCGGGCCACAAAAGGCATGTATGGTTTTAGGGCGCATTACGACCACAAAAGGCATGTATGGTTTTAGGGCGCATTACGGCCACAAAGGGCATGTATGGTTTTAGGGCGCATTACGACCACAAAGGGCATGTCTGGTTTTAGGGCGCATTACGGCCACAAAGGGCATGTCTGGTTTTAGGGCGCATTACGGCCACAAAGGGCATGTATGGTTTTAGGGCGCATTACGGCCACAAAAGGCATGTATGGTTTTAGGGCGCATTACGGCCACAAAGGGCATGTCTGGTTTTAGGGCGCATTACGGCCACAAAGGGCATGTATGGTTTTAGGGCGCATTACGGCCACAAAGGGCATGTATGGTTTTAGGGCGCATTACGACCACAAAAGGCATGTATGGTTTTAGGGCGCATTACGGCCACAAAGGGCATGTCTGGTTTTAGGGTGCATTACGGCCACAAAGGGCATGTATGGTTTTAGGGCGCATTACGGCCACAAAGGGCATGTATGGTTTTAGGGCGCATTACGACCACAAAGGGCATGTATGGTTTTAGGGCGCATTACGGCCACAAAGGGCATGTATGGTTTTAGGGCGCATTACGACCACAAAGGGCATGTATGGTTTTAGGGCGCATTACGGCCACAAATGGCATGTATGGTTTTAGGGCGCATTACAGCCACAAAGGGCATGTATGGTTTTAGGGCGCATTACGACCAAAGGGCATGTATGGTTTTAGGGCGCATTACGGCCACAAAGGGGATGCCGCCGTGAAATTCAAGGCATTATCAAGTGCTTGTCAAATTGTGAATGAGAGACTGATGAAGTGTGTACAGCCTGCGCAATAAAACAAAGCAGAGTACATGCCTTCCAAGTGACTTTTTTGCAGCCTTACAATATATAAAAAATCAAAACATATAGCCCATGTTTGTATAACAACTAAAGTTACATGAATAACTCTAAATGAAGCATCTAGGAGGACCAGTTTCTTTGTTAACCCCTCAAATCGTTTGGAGAAAATATTTATATTTTATTCAGCTTTGTTCAATTGTATTCTTCATACTATAAGATAATACAAAATAATGCCACGGAATTATAAGCAAATCTTGTCTGCTAAATTAACTAGTGTAGCCCACAGCCATTTGGCATAGCCAGATCAGGACCTAACATAAGGACAACTCAGTATGCTATTCTGTTCTTCTGAAATGGACTACATTTTCTTCGTATCATGCTGCTTTAGACCTGTCTAAAATAAATCATGGATTTATTGTGATGGTGTGGGCTATAATACATGGATTTATTGTGATGGTGTAGACTATATGACATGGACTTATTAGACTTGGCTTGTAGGAAGCCAGGAGATGCCAAATGTGTTTGTTAATTAACAGTCAATTACAGTGAGCCCGACAGTTATTTTCTTGACAATCACCGGCTGACGAAAATGTTGTGAACGCCACAACCCTACACCCACTGCTCATAGCCTCTCACACAGTCTGACTGGTTTCTTTAATAAACTCTGAGAGACTTGACAAAGTGTAAAACAACTTTCTGTTCTGGTGTGAGAGAGGGAGTGGGGGTAAGGTACAGGTCCAAGGGTAATAGAATCGGTCAGTGTCATAGTGAAAGCTGTCATTTACACCAGATTAAGAGGATAACAGAACAGAATGCAGCTAAACCTGCTCCACAGTCATCACAAACATGAATACACACAATACCCCATAATGACAAAGCAAAAACAGGTTTTTAGAGTTTTTTGCAATGTACAAAAAAAGCCCCCCGGAAATATCACATTTACCTAAGTATTCAAACCCTTTACTCAGTACTTTGTTGAAGCACCTTTGGCAGTGATTACAGCCTCGAGTCTTCTTGGGTATGATGCTACAAGCTTGGCACATCTGTATTTGGAGAGTTTCTCTCATTTTTCTTTGCAGCTCTTTTCAGGTCTCTCCATAGACGTTCGATCGGGTTCAAGTCCGAGCTCTGGCTGGGGCACAGAGACTTGTCCTGAAGCCACTCCTGCGTTGTATTGACTGTGTGCTTAGGGTCCTTGTCCTGTTGGAAGGTGAACCTTTGCCCCAGTCTGAGGTCCTGAGTGCTCTGGAGCAGGATCCAGACGTGACACTTGGCATTCGGGTCAAAGAGTTCCATCTTGGTTTCATCAAACCAGAGAATCTTGTTTCTCATGGTCTGAGAATCCTTTAGGTGCCTTTTGGAAAACTCCAAAGGAGCTGTCATGTGCCTTTTACTGAGGAGTGGCTTCTGTCTGGCCACTCTACAATAAACGCCTGATTGGGGGAGTGCTGTAGAGGTGGTTGTCCTTCTGGAAGGTTCTCTCATCTCCACAGAGAAACTCCAGAGCTCTGTCAGAGTGACCATCGGGTTCTTAGTCACCTCCCAGACAAAGGCCCTTCTCACCCGATTGCTCAGTTTGAGGGATGTCCTTGTCCCATTGCGCTGTAGAGACTCCTTGTGTCCGGGCGCATGCACGCTGACTTCGGTCACCAGCTGTACAGTGTTTCCTCCAACACATTGGTGTGGCTGGCTTCCGGGTTAAGCGAGCTGTGTGTCAAGAAGCAGTGTAGCTTGGCGGGGTCGTGTTTTGGAGGACGCATGGCTTTCGACCGTTGCATGCACTGTCAACTGTGGGACCTTATATTGACAGTTGTGTGCCTATCCAGATCCTGTCCAATCAATTGATTACCACAGGTGGACTCCAATCAAGTTGCAGAAACATTTCATGTATGATCAATGGAAACAGGAAAGAATTTGAGTCTCATAGCAAAGGGTCTGAATATTTATGTAAATAAGGTAACTGTTTTTAATACATTTGCAAAAATGTCTAAAAACCAGTTTTCGCTTTGTGATTATGGGGTATTGTGTGTAGATTAATTAAATAAACCACATCCACATCAATTTTAGAATTACGTAATTTTAGAATACATAACAAAAATGTGGAAAAGTCAAGCAGTCTGAATACTTTCCGAATGCACCGTATGCCCGCACGTGCACAAATACACTAAGACCCCCACACCCCCATACATACAAACAACATTATCTCTTGAAATTGAAAGAGAGAAAGGTAATGTTAGTTTAAACATTGCTGAAATGTGGCCTTAAGGCATCTACACAACTACAGCCACCTAAATAGCGATGAGTTGAGTTGTTTCTTCATAACTCATAAGACTAACTAGCCGTGGCCCATTCTTCATGTTGAATTGGGACCAACTATGCGTAAATATGTCCAGCGACAAACAACTGAGACTACACACCGGGAAGATTCTTAGAACAACCGCCCATACACAGTTGAGTTGGCTGTAGTTGGATGGACGAGTACAGTAGGAGCCTTAACACTATTAGGTGCAGATTCACAGGTGTAGAACGACTTTTCACTTTAATTGGACAGGGAAAAACACAAGCATTTAATCACTTTCAGATACAGACCATGAGCCATAATTGATACATTTGTACATTTCAATGACGCTGTAATTTGTCATGAGTAGCCTAATCAAACAGACTTGCTATGGCACAGAAGTAAGCATTCTGATGCACTTCAAAGCACACACAGACAGAAACACAAACACAAATTACCTGGGCCAAGGAGTGATACCGGCGGAGAAGCCAGATTACAAACAGCATGAAAAAGCTGAGGAGAGAGTAATGAGACAATTGTTCATATGACACATTCCCGCATAGCTCTGTATTCTTTCAATATTCCTGTTTAGTTTTGGCTTACCTTCCTATATAACTCAGTAAGGCTGGGTATAGCTTTACCTATGATATATATTGAAATGAAAGAGCAGTGCACTTCCTGCCGATCTACATCAATGATGTATGCTGAACAAAAATATAAATGTAAAGTGTTGGTCCCATGTTTCATGAGCTGAAATAAAAAGATCCCAGAATGTTTCCATACGCACAAAATCTTATAGCGCTCAAATTTTGTGCACAAATTTGTTTACATCCCTGTTAGTGAGCACTTCTTTGTTAAAATAATCAATTCACCTGACAGGTGTGGCTAATGAAGAAGAACATTAAACAGCATGATCATTACACAAGTGCACCTTGTGCTGGGGACAATAAAAGGCCACTCTAAAATATGCCACAGATGTCTCAAGTTGAGGCAGTGTGCAATTAGCATGCTGACTGCAGGAATGTCCACCAAAGCTGTTGCCAGAGAATTTCTCTTCCATAAGCCGCCTCCACGTCTAACCATGTCAGCCCAGGACCTCCACATCCAGCTTCTTCACCTGTGGGATCGCCTTACACCAACCACCCGGGCAGCTGATGAAACTGTGGGTTTGCACAACCGAAGATTTTCTGCACAAACTGTCAGAAACTGTCTCAGGGAAGCTCATCTGTGTGCTGGTCGTCCTCACCAGGGGCTTGACCTGACTGCAGTTCTGCATCCTAACCGACTTCAGTGGGCAAATGCTCACCTTCGAAGGACACTGGTACACTGGAGAAGTGTGCTCTTCATGGATGAATCTACGATTTCAACTGTACCGGTCAGATGGCAGACAACGTGTATGGTGTCGTGTGGGTGAGCAGTTTGCGGTTATGGTATGGGCATGCATAAGGTACGGACAAAGACCACAATTGCATTTTATTGATACAGTGACGAGATCCTGAGGCCCATTGTAGTGCCATTTATCCGCCGCCATCACCTCATGTTTCAGCATAACAACGCACGGCCCATGTCTCAAGGATCTGTACACAATTCCTGGAAGCTGAAAATGTCCCAGTTCTTCCATGGCCTATATACTCACTCAGACATGTCACCCACTGAGCATGTTCTGGATGCTCTTGATCTCCGCGCACCACAGCGTGTTCCAGTGGGACAACATTCCACAGGCCACAATACATCAACTCTATGTGAAGGAAATGTGTCGTGCTGCACGAAGCAAATGGTGGTCCCACCAGATACAGACTGGTTTTCTGATCCACGCCCCTACCTTCTATCTGTGACCAACAGATGCAGATCTGTATTCCCAGTCATGTGAAATCCATAGATTAAGGCCTAATGACTTTATTTCAATTGACTGATCTCCTTTTATGAACTGTAACTCAGTAAAATCTTTGAAATGGTTGCGTTTATATTTTTGTTCAGTATATAAACCCTGGATGCCTGAACAGGGCCACTACATTAAAGCCATTGCGAAGCCATTTTGGTACTCCTCTTCCATTGTAAAAGATTTTGGAAGCTATAGAAACACATTTATTAATGGCTACATTTGTTTGCCACATTTATTATATTACAGACATCATGATGAGTACTTTTAAAGTATATTATCTGAGCTAAACTTTCAAATAAAATAAAAACATTAAATACATTTTCCTTATTGAAGTACTTTTTTTTGTTGACAATACTAATCTTACTGTTCTCACTACAAAAAAAATATTAAATACATGTAATTTCATCCTTGAAACATTTAACTGAAATACTGTAGAATTCCATTCATTCCTATGGAGGACTGCTTCAGCCAATATGGCTGACAGGTATCTTCAAAGCCTCTCAATGGCCAATACCTCGCATCCGCAATACCTCGCATCCGCAATACCTCGCATCCGCAATACATCGCATCCGCAATCCAAGGTTTATACACATCCTTGATCTACATGGATTATTTTGCAGTGCAATAATCCGCTACCCTTGACCCCTGATCCTAACCCAGCCACCAACTAAAGATTCCACTCTTCCCTGCTTCATCACGTCATAAGTGAATAGCAGAATTAAGCCCAGACAAATCTTTTAACAAAGGGTTCTTTAATCCTGGTCCTGAAAAACCACAGGGTGTCCAGGCTTTTGCTTTAACCCAGCACTAACACACCTAATTCCGCTAATCAAAGGCTTGAAGATATGACAATGATTTAATTGAATCAGGTGTGTGAGTACTAGGGTTGGACGGCATCCAGATTTTCATACCTCATACCGTTTCTGTACCATACTGGGGTATACGGTATTACTGGAAGTGCACACAAGGGGCAGTATTTCAAATTATATATATTTTTTAAACACACAACAGGAATCTTGTTCCAGGAGGGGACTGAATGTCTCTGTTGTAAGCAAGAAGCTTGATCTTAACATCTAGCGAGCAAGATATTGAACCAAATACATAGCTGGAGCCCTGATCTGGATAGAATATATTTGACACCTCTTAGATGTGTTATAGTTATACTTAGAGTTAGTTATAAGCAGTGGCATAGCACTCACCTCTGCGAGGCGGGAGTGCCCACAACCCCACCGGTACTGAAAACACACCATTGGTATATGGTATAAACGGTATATCGCCCAAGCCTAGTGAGTACTGGGATGGAACTGAGGCCTACAAACAATGTAGGTCCCCCAGGATTGAAGAACGCTACTTTGAAACAAAGCTAAGAGATGTAAATCGGTTTATTATCTTAATTAAAATCTCTTTGATTAATTGGGTAATAATGTAAAAGGTGGTTGAACTAATACTCACCATCCTATCAGTGAGAAGGTGCCTGTGGCTCGCTTCACTGTGAGAATCACCACCTGTGGAGAGGAACACAACATTTGGTATGGCTTTATTTTACCATCATGTTTCAGGTGGGATTTTTTGAACCTGGTATTTACTACAATTAGCCTGTGTGTTAATAGGAAGTCCAAAAACTAAGACAAATCAGTGGGTGCAGTTCCTCTTTAACAGAAAATAACATTCTGGTGTAAAAACCATGGAAATTAAAAACTAAAAACAATGTTTTAAGTGAGAAGTAGGCATTGGTCTGAAGCTGAAAAAGAAAGCAAATTCACATGAGCACCACAATGTCTATTCCACCCATGCTCTACCAAGAATTTCCAGCACACAGCTTTGACCTACTACAATAGCTATGTTGATATATTTTACTTCAAACTATGTGTAGGCAGGTTGCTTAGCATTCAAAACCTTTTCAAACAGCCTAATTCATACTCTGAGGGATAATGACTTCTATTAAAAATATGTATATCATTTGGCTGTATTATTTTTAGATTTAGGCCTATTGTAAATGTGTATTATTGCCGCATCACCATCTTTAGTGCAAAAAGCAGTACAATTACAAACAGAACTTTAAAAGATACACTATGCATACATCGCCCCGCCTTTTCCTGGTTGCTAAAATTATAATAGTTTGCCAAATTTCAGTTTGTGACAAACAATTAAGTATAGTGTAGAGCAGTGGTTCCCAAACTTTTTATAGTCCCGTACCCCTTCAAACATTCAACCTCCAGCTGCGTACCTTTATTTAGCCATCTTACGTGTAAAACTTTATTTGGTCATAAAAATTGTGAATAACTCACCACAGGTTAATGAGAAAGATGTGCTTGAAAGGATACATATAACTCTGCAATGTTGGGTGTTATTGGAGAGAGTCTCAGTCTAAAATCATTTTCCACACACAGTCTGTGCCTGTATTTAGTTTTCATGCTAGTGAGGGCCGAGAATCCACTCTCACATAGGTACGTGGTTGCAAAAGGCATCAGTGTCCTAAAAGCGCAATTTGCCAAGACAGAATACTCTGAGCGTAGCACTATCCAGAAATCTGGCAGTGGCTTCCGATTCAATTCGTTTTGGGAAAGTACCTGTGTAATTGTGCACCTAACTCACCCAGAAGCTTCGCCATATCACATTTGACATTGTCCGTAAGCTTGAGTTCATTTGCACACAAAAAATCATACAATGATGGAAAGACCTGTGTGTTGTCCTTGTTAATACAGACAGAAAAGAGCTCCAACTTCTTAATCACAGCCTCAATTTTGTCCCGTACATTGAATATAGTTGTGGAGAGTCCCTGTAATCCTAGACTCAGATCATTCAGGCGAGAAAAAACATCACCCAGATAGGCCAGTCATGTGAGAAACTGTTCATCATGCATGCGGTGTGAAAAATATGGTCAGTAAAGAAAACGTTAAGCTTGTCTCTCAATTTAAAAAAAACACATCAATACTTTGCCCCTTGATAACCAGCGCACTTCTGATTGTTGTAAAAGCATTACATGGTTGCTGCCCATATCATTGCATAGTGCAGAAAATACACAAGAGTTCAGGGGCCTTGCTTTAACATAGTTAACCATTTTCAATGTAGTGTCCAAAACGTCTTTCAAGCTGTCAGGCATTCCCTTGGCAGCAAGAGCCTCTCTGTGGATGCTGCAGCATACCCAAGTGGCATGGGAAACAACTGCTTGCATGTGCGTTACCACTCCACTATGTCTTCCTGTCATGGATTTTGCACCATCAGTACAGATACCAACACATCCATATGATGTCACAAAGCTGTCCAGTACTTTAAAAATATCCTCTCCTGTTGTCCTGGTTTCCAGTGGTTTGCAGAAGAGGATGTCTTCCTTAATCGACCCCCCATAAATGTTACGGACATATACCAGGAGCTGTGCCAGGCCCGCCACGTCTGTTGACTCATCCAGCTGTAACGCATATAATTCATTGCCTTGTATGCGAAGCAGTAATTGCTTCAAAACATCTCCTGCCATGTCACTGATGCGTCGTGAAACTGTGTTGTTTGATGAAGACATTGTCTGTATAGTTTTTTGGCCCTTTTCCCCTAGCATTGTCCCAGCCATATCTGCGGCAGCAGGAAGAATTAAGTCCTCCACAATAGTATGGGGCTTGCCTGTCCTAGCCACTCAGCAGCTCAACATAAGACGCTTCTAGACCCTGTTGCTTTTATACATGTCTTACTACTCGAAAGTCGTCTTAATTCTCGCTCAAAAAACTCCTGTGGCTTGTAGTCCCTGTCTGTTGTCGGTGCTTTCCCTGGTAAGGGGGCAGTAGCTCTTCGGCTGCATCAGATTCACAACTGTTCGTGTCCATGCAAGCTAGGCTCACAACAAATGTAGAATTACTGATGCTAGCTCTGGATGTGCTCGTGGAAGCAGAACAACTTGTGTTGTCAACAGGTGCATAACTGGTATGTGTCTCGATGGACACAGGCCCTACTTTTTTTTTACCATTTATCAATTTTCGAGCAAACGGAATGAGCAGCAGCTGCGTTTGGCTACATACGGAGCGTTAATGAAATTCCCGCAAGAGATTAATGGTTAATGTGATTGGATGTTAATTATTTGACTAGGCTACCCGTATTTGACATGGTTGTTATTTCGCTGAACACTAGATGGTTTAATGACATTTTGCCAGTGAAACAAGGCTACTTAGGCGAGTAAAAAACCTCACCCAAATGTATAGCCCCGTTGGAAAATATAAATGGACTGTTTGAAAATATGATTTTTTCTTTTTTAAATGAATATATAGATTGTTTTTTTATTTAGCGTACCCTCGACTGCATACCTCAGTTTGGGAATACCTGGTGTAGAGAATCATCTAAACCCCTGTGAAATATATTTTCCATAACCAAAAATATTGTATTTTCAGCTGTTTAAAGCTGGTGTACAAAACTGAAAGTAAAAGACAGACACAAAAAATGTATGTTGGAAACACAAGTGGTTCTGAGCTTATGTCAATATTACACAGGTAAGCTAACAGTTACATAAATAAGGAATGAAGACAGGCTCTATCTAAGCTACTGTGTCCAACAGCTACTGTGTCCTGTTGTTTTGCTGGGCACCTACTGACCAAAAAAACAATGTTATTATGATTATTATTTTTCAATGACATGTATTGCTAAAATAAAGGTTTAAGGTAAATACATGCATGCACCACATTACTACAAGACAACTCAGCCAAGCCTGATGGACTTGTAAGTATAAAAGCAAAGCTTGCTTTCATAAAAAAAAAAAAAGTAAAGCATGAAAAGGTTGTAATGGGATAATATCTTACTGTGGTGTGTGAAAAATCCAATAATTTACCTTGTATACTGTACAAATCACATTATTTTGGAAGCACCTCCTCTAAGGGCATGAATTAGGCTGTTTGAAAATGTTTTGAATGCTAAGCAACCTGCCTACACATAGTTTGAAGTACAATACCAACATAGCTATTGTAGTAGGTCAACGCTGTGTGCTGGAAATTCTTGGTAGAGTGTTGGTGGAATAGACATTGTGGTGCTCATGTGAATTTCCTTTCTTTTGAAAAATAACTGAAATATAGCATTTACATAAGTATTCAGACAATTTACTCAGTACTTTGTTGAAGCACCTTTGACAGTGATTACAGCCTCAAGTCTTCTTGGATATGACACTACAAGCTTGGCACACCTGTATTTGGGGAGTTTCTCCCATTCTTTTCTGCAGATCCTCTCAAGCTCTGTCAGGTTGGATGGGGAGCGTCGCTGAACAGCTATTTTCAGGTCTCTCCAGAGATGTTTGATCGCGTTCAATTCTGGGCTCTAGCTGGGCCACTCAAGGACATTCAGAGACCTGCCCGAAGCCACTCCTGTGTTTCATTGGCTGTGTGCTTAGGGTCATTCCCCTGTTGGAATGTCAACCTTCGCACCAGTCTGAGGTCCTGATCGCTCTGGAGTAGGTTTTCCTCAAGGATCTCTCTGTACTGTTGCTCCATTTATCTTTCCCTCGATCCTGACTAGTCTCACAGTCCCAGGATTCACAAGATTCTCTGGTCTGATGAAAACAAAGATTGAGCTCTTTGGCCAGAATGCCAAATGCCACGTCTGTCGGAAACCTGGCACCATCCCTATGGTGAAGCATGGTGGTGGCAGCATCATGCTTGGGGATGTTTTTCAGCGGCATCCTTTAGGTGCCTTTTGGCAAACTCCAAGCGGGCTGTTATGTGCCTTTTACTGAGGAGTGGCTTCCATCTGGCCACTCTACCATAGAATCCTGAGTGATGGAGTGCTGTAAAGATGGTTGTCCTTCTGGGTGGTTCTCCCATCTCAACAGAGGAACTCTGGAGCTCTGTCTGAGTGACCATCAAGTTCTCGGTTACCTCCCTGACCAAGACCCTTCTCGCCTGATTGCTCAGTTTGGCTGGGCGGACAGCTCTAGGAAGAGTCTTGGTGGTTCCAAACTTCTTCAATTTAAGAATGATGGAGACCACTGTGTTCTTGGGGACCATCAATGCTGCAGAAATGTTGGTTCCCTTCCCCAGATCTGTGCCTCGACACAATCCGGGTCTCGGAGCTCTACGGACAATTCTCTGACATGCACTGTCAACTGTGAGACCTTATATAGACAGGTGTGTGCCTTTCCAAATCATGTCCAATCAATTGAATTTACCACAGGTGGACTCCAATCAAGTTGTAGAAACATCTCAAGTATGATCAATGGAAACCGGATGCACCTGAACTCAATTTGAGACTCATATCAAAGGGCCTGAATAATTATGTAATTATTATTATTATTTTTAACACATTTGCAAAAATGTATTTAAAAAACGGTTTTTGCTTTGTGATATTGGGGTAGTGTGTGTAGATGGATTAAATATACCATTTCATCAATTTAAAAAAAAGTCTGCAATGTAACAAAATGTGGAAAAGGGGAAGGGGTCTGAATACTTTCCAAATGCACTGTATATCCATAAGATGCCAGCTGATTCATGATTTGGACTGGCTGAGAATAGCTGCCTGCCTGTCTGTCTGTCTCATCCCGATACGACACATTCATTACTATGGGACAGCTGGAGGTCAAATATGAGCTCCTAAAATCACACAAAAAAACTGGATGTTCTTAGTCCACAACAACGCTTAAACCACATCAGGAGACCACTTTGAGGTCTGGGAATAATCTAAGAAATGGCTATTTTTGGGAGTAGTTATTCTTTACAGTAATTCAAGTGTGCACCAGCCAGAGACCACTGGTGAGCAATATTTCTGTAGCGCTCATGTGATTGCAGAGTTTGCAAAACAGATAGCTACTGAATTGACGCAAACAATCATGAGGCATAGGCTACTTTGTAGTTAACATTTAACTGAGAAGGTTTTTGGGAAAGCCTTTCCATCTCTACCAGAAGGTTAAGATTAGAAGCATTGCTAAGGGCTAAAGTGTAGACATATGCACACAAACAACAGAGAGATAAGGATCAACCTAGAGGAAACCTGTTTTACATTAGGATGCATGTACCTGTCACTCTGTGGGAGCCCTTTTTTCAACTGCATGCATGGTTTTAGAACCTAGGGCCTTTGTAGAACTATGTACTTTGGCTTTCATCCAAACTATAAACATGAGAGAGAAAGGAGAGAGAGAGACAGACAGACACATGCACACAAACAGAGAAGGGGACAGAGACAGAGTGAGCGGGAAAGAGAGAGAGACAGATACAAAGAGAGAGTTGAGAATGTGAAGCATGCATAACAGCTAAATAGCACCCTCGAGTGTCTTGAGGGGCCCTCCATTCGGGGCTGAGAGAATCATAGAACAAACACGACAAAGACACACACACACACACGTCTGCACTGCAGTCGGCAGAACAGGGCTGCTGTGAGTGACCTTCCACAGTGACAGTCTTGCCCATGGGAGAGATAGGCACAGGGAGCTCTCAACCTGATTAATAATAAAGACCAGGGCCTGGTTTCCCAAAAGTTCACCGTTATATCCCAGAGCTGTCTCCAAAAACAATCGTTACTAAGGTTGCACTTAAAGACCTTTGTTATTTACCTCAGACCAATCGTAGAACAGCTAAGTTAGATGCTTTTTGTGTTACTTTATACACAGATCTCCACTAAACAAAGAATCAAGAGGTTGATCTGTCTCCCTGTGACCGCCGAGAACTCCAGAGCCAAGTTGACTTCAAATACAAAGTAACCAATGTCTTTGCAATTGTTACAAACCCAGGATAAAAATATGCTTCATATGAAAATTGAGATGACTGCATTAAAAGAAAAATACAGTATAGGCTACATCCCTTTATACATGCATACTACATGACCTAAAGTCTCTGGACAACTGCTCATCAAACATCTCATTCCAAAATTATGGGCATTTATATGGAGTTGGTCCCCCCTTTGCTGCTATAACAGCCTCTACTCTTCTGGGAAGGCTTTCCACTAGATGTTGGAACATTGCTGCTGGGATTTGCTTCCATTCAGCCACAAGAGCATTAGTGAGGTCGAGCACTGATGTTAGGCGATTAGACCTGGCTCGCAGTCCGCGTTCCAATTCATCCCAAAGGTGTTCGACGGGGTTGAGGTCAGGGCTGTGTGCAGGCCAGTCAAGTTCTTCCACACCGATCTTGACAAACAATGTCTGTATGGACCTCGTTTTGTGCACAGTCATTGTCATGCTGAAACAGGGTCTTCCACAAACTGTTGTCACAAAGTTGGAAGCACAGAATCGTCTAGAATGTCATTGTGTGCTGTAGCGTTAACATTTCCCTTCAATTGGAACCAAGAAGCCTGAACCATGAAAAACTGCCCCAGACCATTATTCCTCCTCCAACAAACTCTACAGTTGGCACTACGCATTGGGGACGGTAGCGTTCTCCTGGTATCTGCCAAACCCAGTTTCGTCAGTCGGACTGACAGATGGTGAAGCGTGATTCATCACTTCCACTGCCCCAGAGACCAATGGCAGCGAGCTTTACACCATTCTAGCCAATGCTTAGCATTGTGCATGGGGATCTTAGGCTTGTGTGCGACTGCTCGGCCCGGGAAACCCATTTCATTTAACTCCCGACTAACAGTTCATGTACTAACGTTGCTTCCAGAGGCAGTTTGGAAGTTGGCGGGGGGGGAATTGTGTGTCATATTTCTTGTGTTTTACAAGAAAAAATATTTTGCATCGAATGATACAAACCCCCCAAAAATCAATTTTAATTCCAGGTTGTAAGGCAACAAAATAGGAAAATGCCAAGGGGGTGAATACTTTCACAAGCCACTGTATGTTTGCATCTGTGCAAAATGTGTACCAGGGTTGGGGTTGATTCTATTTTGATTCAGTAAATTCAGGAAGCGATTTGAAATTCAAATTCAATAATTGAAAAATCAAATGCCCTATATATATGGGTTAGTCGATTAGGCCTACTTCTCATCTGACAAAAGAGCTGTTCATTCTGTGACAGATTTAGGTCTTGGCCTATTTGGTAACTGGGCATCTTTAACAAGGTTGGCTGATTAGGAAGACGGCTGATTAGGAAGACAGCTTCCGGTGTCAGATGAGAGCGATTGCATGTCTGCCAAACAGTGGTTTATTTGGGCTCTTAGCTGGACAACATTACTGCTGAATTCCTGTGTAAAGTAGGCCACTGCACTGTCGGTCTGTCTACACCTGATGAGAACTTGGGAGCCGAGCGGTTCATATGAGATACCGTTTAGATAAAGACAATAAGAAGATGGACACTCAGACAGACCATAGAAACACACGCACAAATCATAAAACATTGGATCAGATTGCAAAGCCATTACTCTATCGTTCATGTGTAAATTAGGTGATTGCTTTTTCTGTCTATATACACCCGATGACAACTTTGAGCCAGGTGTTTTGTGTGAGATGCTGTTTCAATAGCCTACATACAAAGACAGACATTAAGACACACATACAATTTTGGATCTAATTGCAATGCTTTCCAGCACTGCCCATACACACTTGCAATTGCCCTGAGAATAGTGTGTCCAGTGTGTGTATAGCATCAGTGCTCTGATACTGAGGAAGGTGACCACTGCTGATGTCATTCTGTACCATCAGAACACCATTATAAGAGAGACAGTGAGCACAGTTACATGCGCACACAACAATGAAATTATTGTGGATTGTCAGGTTAATATAATAGTTAGTTTAAAAAGTTCACATGGTTTGCAAGAAGGATTTCCCTAATAATACTGTTTACATGGACACATCTGAAATCAAGCTACTGATGGGACTTTGATAAACTTGAAAACGAATTATAAGATGCATACTTCACTCGCGGGTAAAAGGCGTTGCATGGTCAATCTTACGGTAATGTGGCCTCTACAGAAGTCAGGGTATTCATACTTCTTGCGCTTTATGGAGCAGTGCAGAACTGTTGTGAAGGAAGTTGTCAAGGAAGTGAGTTTGTGTTTATAGAGAAACTTATGCCAACCAGTCATGTCAATGTGGAGCTTTACGGAGCCCTCCTTATTGTTACAAAATTTGAGCAGTTACGGTCATGTATTTTGGCCCCTGCATGACTCCGGAGGCTCTGCAATTGCGTTACACCACAGCATAGGGACGCCGAAACCAGTGAACACCAGCTATCACATATAAGTCAGCTATAATAATGTTATGATAAGGAATTATGGTTGCCCAACATTTTCAGCTGTCAAAAGAAAAAACAAAGCTTGCTACTCACTTGTCATAACTCAGTCAGTCAAAGGAACTGACAACACCAATGCCACACTTGGCCAGCATACACAAGTTGTTAGCCAGCATGATATTAGCTAACCAACCAACTACCTACAGTATGGCACCCATTTTAATACCGGTCGGTCACTAACTAGCCGACATTCCAGAGAAGTAACAAATGAATTGCTTAAAGCTGCCAGCATTAGTCACGTATATTATTGGTAAACACAGACGGTTAGAATAAACGATGGATCTGTCAACAAAAATGCAACAGTTAGCATGCTAGCGAGCTAGATAACTGGTTATCTCCCCATGCCCATTGCATATTGTTGTTAGCTAGGTACTGTACGAAGCTACTTACACATCGATAGTCGTCAGAATCTGTATTAAAGAAAATACAGCGTCTACTGTCGTTATTTAATGGAATTATATTGTTACTATCCATTTTTTTTTTTTTACAATTTGCTAGCAATGTTTTGATGTTTGGACGTCGCTACACATCATGTGAAATGGGATGACATCAACTTCCTAGCTAGCTACAGTGCACGGCTAAGGACAAACAGAATGGACGCTACAAACGCAAAGGGATCTTCTTCTTTGGTATTATGTCGTTCGAACATTTTGTTTGTTCATGCCGCCACCTACTGTGCGGTAGTGTGTGGTCGACACGTCACAATTGGACATTTTTGTGATACAAAAATAAAAGGAAGGGAGAAAAGGAAACAATTGTACCACTAACCCTACACCTATATACCACTATTTTATAAAAACTTAAATTCACCGCCCCATTCCACTACTTTGACCCTAACTGATTAACCAACAGTGCAGTTCAAGAAGAGTTAAGAAAATATTGACCAAATAAACTAAAGAAAAAATAATAAAAAGTAACACAATAAAATAACAATAACGAGGCTATATACAGGGGGTACCAGTACCGAGTCAGTGTGCAGGGGTACAGGTTATTTGAGATCATTTGTACATGCAGGTAGGGCTGAAGTGGCTATGCATAGCAGTGTACAAAACAAATGGAGGGGGATCAATGTAAATAGTCTGGTGGCCATTTTATTAACTGTTCAGCAGTCTTATGGCTTGGGGATAGAATCTGTTAAGGAGCTTTTGGTCCTAGACTTAGCACTCCGGTACCGCTCGCTGTGCGATAGCAGAGAAAACAGTCTATGACTTGGGTGACTGGAGTCTCTGACAATTTTATGGGCTTTACTCTGACACCGCCTATTATATAGGTCCTGGATGGCAGGATGCTTGGTCCCAGTTATGTACAGGGCCGTACGCACTACTCTCTCAGATCCCGAGCAGTTGCCATTCCAGGTAGTGAATCAACCAGGATGCTCTCGATGGTGCAGCTGTAGAACTTTTTGAGGATCTGGGGACCCATACCAAATCTTTTCAGTCTCCTGAGGGGGAAAAGGTTTTGTCGTGCCCTCTTCATGACTGTCTTGGTGTGTTTGGACCATAGGTCCTTAGGGATGTGGACACCAAGTAACTTGAAACTCTCAACCAGCTCCACTACAGACCCGTCAATGTTAATGGGGGTGTGTTCGGCCTGCCTTTTCCTGTAGTCCACGACCATCTCCTTTGTCTTGCTCACGTTGAGGGAGAGGTTGTAATCCTGGCGCCACACTGCCAGTTCTAAAGTCCTCCTCCCCATAGGCTGTCTCATCGTTGTCGGTGATCAGGCCTACCACTGTTGTGTCACAAGCAAACTTAATGGCAACCATGGCAATGAATGCTAAGAACTTAAATACAGTTAATTTTATCTTTGAAACATTTAATTGAAATACTGTAGAATTCCATTCATTCCTATGGATGACTACTCCTACGGAGGAGTGCCAATATGACTAACAGGTAGCTTCAAAGCCTCTCAATGACCAATACATAGCATCAGAAATCCAGGGTTTATACACTGTACTTTATTGGTATTGACCCTCGAGATGAGGTTCTCTCTTCTTATGCAGACTGTAGCTAACCCTTTCACATTAAATTATACTTGTCAGTAAGATGTATGTCTATCTTCGTGCATGTGCAAGAGGTAAAGGCTGGTGGCCAGCCAGGCATATGGCAATGTTGTAAATATTGAGGTTGTAAATCTTGAACCAACTTATCTGGTTTTTGAATGCAAACTTCCTCCACACTTTCTCATTTTAAAATACAGTAAAACCGTATACTTTACTTAAATGTACCATGCTATTCTACTTCAGGCTAACCTCACATTTACCTAACTGGATATTACCATGTAATTAACCTTGAAATGATTTCCTTCAAATGAATTCCTTCCTTGTCCCTTGAAATGCAAAACACCCTTCAAAGTGTAGGCCATGCATTTTTAGGACCTGCCAGTGCTATAGCAACTGCTACATTTGACAGAAGAGGTGAGATAGCTGCTAGCCAATAACAACAAGTTGTTATCATTATCACTGAAGATGTTTTCAAAACGAAATACATACATTTTATTATCAAACACAAACAGAGCCATTTAGCTATACCTTTGGCCTGAAAAGGGATAGGTGACAGAGAAGTGACCAAATGATGAGGAATCCAGAGGAAAGCAAAACCCACATGTTGCAACACTAATTAGATAGATAGTAGGAGGACGAATACTGTGGGGGGTGTGACTGCTGTAAAGGCACAGGATGTCTTCAGGTATTTGCCAATGGGTAAGAGGTGTTGCTCTCGGTATCTAGACTTAAACTGGTTCTGTTCTGTTCAGTGCTATTGTGCTTCACCACAATGGAATCTGCTGTAGGGGTGGGACTCGGAAACAGAGTTGGTGCTGACCTCATGCCAAAGACATTTTCTGAAACCTGTAATGAAGATTCAGTCATTCGATATGCAGCAGTCCTGTGTGTTTTTGTGTTTTTGTATGTGAGTATGTACTGTATGTATGTAAGTACAAGGTAATATTGTCAGTTTATGATTGATTTAGTTTCGTTTTTTGTGTAATAAGGTCTGTGTTTGTCTGTAATAGGTGTCCCTTTGCATGTGTTTGTGTGTGTGTATGTGTGTGTGTGTGTGTGTGTGTGTGTGTGTGTGTGTGTGTGTGTGTGTGTGTGTGTGTGTGTGTGTGTGTGTGTGTGTGTGTGTGTGTGTGTGTGTGTGTGTGTGTGTGTGTGTGTGTGTGAAATGTGTGTGTGTGTGTGTGAAATGTGTGAAATGTGTGAAATGTGTGAAATGTGTGTAGAGAGGCTCATTGTTGCCACTAAGCCCCAGCTGCACCCATCACCAATGGTGGCTTCAGAGCTTCAGAGACTGTCACACCCTGGGAACGATGAGGCAACACTGACATGCCTCTGTCTCAGTTTCCTAGAGATGAGGTTACAATGGGACAACACAGAAGAAACAAACACACTACACAGACATCACGCACACACACCTACATTCCTCCTCGCCTCTCACTCAGTGACGCCTGCTCCCTAACACATTTGTAGCACATAATATTGAATATCCTGTGACTGTAATGCTGCGTTATAACGTGAAGTGTATTTGCAATAAAAGCATGTTAGGTGTGGGACAATAAACGTAATGATCAAATTGATCAGTATGCTCGGAAAGTATTCAGACCCCTTGACTTTTTCCACATTTTGTTACGTTACAGTCTTATTCTAAAATTGATTAAATTACATTTATTCCTCATCAATCTACACACAATACCGCATAATGTATAAGCGAAAACATGTTTGTAGACATTTTTGGTGAATTCAATTGTTTGGACATTATTTAGAAAAGCACAAACCTGTCTATATAACGTCCCACAGTTGACAGTGCACGTCAAAGCAAAAACCTAAGCCATGAGGTCGAAGGAATTGTCTGTAGAGCTCAGAGACAGGATTGTGTCGAGGCACAGATCTGGGGAAGGGTACCAAAACATGTCTGCAGCATTGAAGGTCCCCAAGAACACAGTGGCCTCCATCATTCTTAAATGGAAGAAGTTTGGAACCACCAAGACTCTTCCTAGAGCTGGCCGTCCGGCCAAATTGAGCAATCGGGGGAGAAGGGCCTTGGTCAGGGAGGTGACCAAGAACCCGATGGTCACTCTGACAGAACTCTAGAGTTCCTCTGTGGAGATTGGAGAAACTTCCAAAAGGACAACCATCTCTGCCGCACTCCACCAATCAGGCCTTTTCTGTAGAGTGTCCAGATGGAAGCCACTCCTCAGTTATAGGCACATGACAGCCAGCACCTAAAGACTCTCAGATCATGAGAAACATTATTCTCTGGTCTAATGAAACCAATATTTAACTCTTTGGCCTGTATCCCAAGCGTCATGTCTGGAGGAAACCTGGCACCATCCCTGCGGTGAAGCATGGTGGTGTGAGCATCATGCTGTGGAGATGTTTTTCAGCGGCAGGGATTGGGAGACTAGTCAGGATTAAGGATTGAGGGAAAGAGCCCGGACTTGAACCCGATCAAACATCTCTGGAGACCTGAAAATAGCTGTGCAGCGACGCTTCTCCTCCAAACTGACAGAGCTTGAGAGAATCTGCAGAAAGGAATGGGAGAAACTCCCCAAATACATTTGTGCCAAGCTTGTAGCTTTATACCCAAGAAGACTTGAGGCTCTAATCGCTGCCAAAGGTGCTTCAACAAAGTCCTGAGTAAAGGGTCTGAATACAAATGTAAATGTGATATTTCAGTTGTTTTTTTCCCCCAAATCTGAAAACCACTTTTTGCTTTGTCATTATGGTGTATTGTGTGTAGATTGATGAGGGGGAAAAACTATTGAATCCATTTTAGAGTAAGGCTGTAACCTTACAAAAGGTGGAAAGGGTCAAGGGCTCTGAATACTTTCCGAATGCACTGTAGAGACAAACACTGGACCGTTTCTTTTATACAGGTTTTATATTAGAAAAACGTATTAGAAAGTCTTGTGTTTGTGAGCCTGAAGTGTTTCCCTGTCATTACTGTTCTCAGTTAATCCTGGACATTTACCAGCTGCAGGTTGTGACAGATCAAATTATATTATATAACCACGTTGAAACACTATCATTTCAGATAAGTGGACATGTATGTCGAAGGAAAATAACATGAGTTTTGGATACATACAAAGCCATGCCATGAACCCAGAGTCATATACAGTTTACTGCACACATAGCTCTCTGCATGATGCACTCAGCCAATAAATGTACCTCTATATGTCTTTCACCACCACCACCACACCCCCAGCTTTCTCACCCATGACAACCTGAGTTATAGTTCATAATACTTCCATTGATAAATAACTTACAACTGTCAAATTTTCAAAGTCCAAGTGCATATAATGATAAAGTAAAGGTGCTTTCAGTAATAAGAAACTGGATTATTGTCTAGTAACATTCCCCAGCCTCCAACATTACCAACGTAATTAGAGCAATAAAAATACATGTTTGTCATACCTGTGGTATACGGTCTGATATCCCACGGTTTCAGGCCAATCAGCACTCAGGACTCGAACCCCCCAGTTTATAAATGTACTTGTAAACTGGGTGGTTCGAGCCCTGAATGCTGATTGGCTGCCATCTGTGGTATATCATATCGTATATAATCACGTTTATGACAAAACGTTTATTTTTACTTCTCTCATTACGTTGGTAACCAGTTTATAATAGCAATAAGGCATCTCAGGTGTATGTGGTATACAGCTAATATACCACGGCTAAAGGCTGTATACAGGCACTCCGATTTGCATTGTACACAAGTACAGCCCCCTCGTGCCTTATACCACACCCCCTCGTGCCTTAGTGCTTATTTTTCTACTTCCATTACCTTGTACCACTGAACATAGACTCTGTACTGGTACCTTGTGTATATAGCCAAGTTATCATTATTGTCACGTTCGTCGTATGAAGGAGACCAAGGTGCAGCGTGGCATACGTACATTCTCTTTATTAAAAGAATGATCACCGAATAAACTAACAACCAAAACGTGAAGCTAAACAATATAGTGCTGACAGGCAACTACACATAGTCAAGAGCCCACACCAGAAAGTGGGGAAAAGGGCTACCTAAATATGATCCCCAATCAGAGACAACGATAAACAGCTGTCTCTGATTGGGAACAATATCAGGCCAACATATATATACAAAACCCCTAGACATACAAAACCCCTAGACCTACTAAAAAACCCTAGACATACAAAAGCCCTAGACATACAAAAGCCCTAGACATACAAAACCCCTAGACCTACTAAAAAACCCTAGACATACAAAAAATCCATAGACATGCAAAAAAGAATCTAGAACTACAAAAACCCTAGACATACGAAAAATCCCTAGACATACAAGAAAACCTAGACATACAAAAAACTAGAGTACCCACCCTAGTTACACCCTGACCTAACCAAAATATATAGAAAAACTGAGATATCTAAGGTCAGGGCGTGACAATTATTCATTGTGTATTTATTATTACATCTTATTAATTTTCTATTATTTATCTATTTTCTGTCTGCATTGTTGGGAAGGGCCCGTAAGTAAGCATTTCACTGTTAGTCTACAAAGCATGTAACAAATAAAATTTGATTGGATGTGTGTACTAAACATCTCACTATCTCAAAAGCAAAGAGCAACTACCTTCAGGCTATGCTCAAACCCTACACACCAACCTGAGCACTCCATCCTGCCACCACAGGTCTCTTGGCCGTCCCAAACCTACAGGGGTCAGCTCCCGCTCAGCCCAGTCAAAGCTCTTCTCTGTCCTGGCACCCCAATGGCGGAACAAGCTTCCCCTGAAGCTACGACAGCTGAGTCCTTGCCCTTCTTCGAAAAATGTCTGACTGAAATCCTATCTCTTCAAAGAGTATCTTAAATAAAACATCTCAGTCTTATTCCCCTTAACCCCCCCCCATATAAAAAAAGTTATTTTCTTTTCCTACACACACTGACTTTGCTGATAAGTTCTTCACTCTGGAAAAATGTACTTCCTACAGCTGTGATATGTAGTTGTCTCACCAAGCTATCTGAAGATGAATGCACTAACTGTACGTCGCTCTAGATAAGAGTGTCTGCTAAATGACTCAAATGTCAAAAGAAATAGAAAAACGTACTCTTGGGAGCTGTATTTGCATGGTCATAATAGTCAGTGAATGTTTCCTAATCTTGCATACAGAATAGAGGGGTCTATTTCAAATCCCTGCAAATTCCTTCAATCTGAGCTGGATGCATGCAGCGTATGCAGCTACTGTAGCTGAGAACAGATTCACACTTTCATGATTCCTTATTACTTGATGACTTGTACTTCAATATGAGCAATTTTAATGCATGTTACCAAAAATATGTTTGTGTTGTATCTTTAGTGTAACCTATGAGTTTCTGCGTGCTTCAAGTTGAACTATGTTTGACACGTGGATAGATGTTACAGGTTCACCACTCTGTCTTTGTATGCCTGTAAGTATTTGTTTCGGGTGAATAGGGTTTGTAAAGAAACATGTACATATGAACGTAAGATGGAGTGATCCCTGGACGAACATTAAATGTTAGGGAAATGTCAAACACGGGTTGAAATGTATTGGGGTCAGTTGGAGGAAGATAGCTGTTGCAATTCTAATCCTGTTCCACAACATTCTAGGTGAAGTGTTGCTATAGGCAAAGAACTTGCATAACAAATTAATTTCCTTTATAAAAAAGTTTAATTCTCAGTACAAATACAGAATCTTCAATACAAAAACATAATATAGTACATACAAAAACAATGGCTTATGGAGTTTCACCTCTCCATAAATACCATGGCAACAGCAACATATTAACATGACCTCTTGGAATCCTTCATTATTCTCTATGCAGAAGAACCATCGGTTGATTTCAGTTCATTGGTCATATAGGGCAGCAATGGGATCATAGGCAAGAATCTCTCAAGCCTCCTCCATTTAGCTAAGCACATAATAAAGAAACATAACAATAAGGGAAAATATACAAGACCTGTACAGACTATTTGACACACTGGCAATATTAGACATGCTAAATCATATGAGCATTTCCCCTTACTGGGAAGCGAAAAAATATAGCCAAATGTCTCTGAGGTCATGCACTTCTTCAACCTTGAAATATACAGCTCTCAAACATACAGTGCGAGGTAACAAGTTAAATACATCAATATTAAATAAATGTATACATATGTATTATCTGTGTCACTTGAGCTGAAGGCATGGGGCGCCATTGAACACCGTGCATAAAACATAGACATGGTGGTAAAAAAATCAGAGTGCCAACAGGTGTTGTGGAACCCGGATATACCACATAGCAGGTCAACCACAACATTACTATGGATCGACACAATATACCACAAAGGTAAAATAATACCACATATAGAGAGCAGAAATGTTTATTTCTGTCTCTCTTATTTTCTTTCTATCTCCATCCATTCAAAGGAATTTCATCAGTTATAGACTATTCAGTTCAGTTCACCTCATTCCCGCTAAATAATACACAATCGATCACCAGGGAATGAGAATCGATCATCCGGGATCATCGTTGCGCTGCATTTTAGTAGCATCCAATGCCGATCTCCTGCTTGTAGCGGTTGGTCAGGGTGTTGGCCTGTTGCGTCAGCTTGGACAGCACCCCGTGGAGCCCCGTCATGTGGAACTGGAACTGCTTCTGCAGGTTATCTTCGTCTTCCTCGGACGACACCTCAGAATCTTCCTCCGCTGAATCCATCCGCGAGATGGAAGCCCGGCTCTCCTTTCGCTTCTTGGCTTCCTCGGCGCGCATCACTCCCCACTCGATGTCGCAACGGATAGACTTGAGCAGCTGGTAGTAGCTGTACATGTCCCCGTCCTCGATGTCGCTGTTTCCCGAGCTTTTCAGGGCGGCCATCTCCCTCTCCTCTTCAAGGGGGACGTCCCGCAGCAGGCTGGGCACCATTACCGTCTGGTCCATGTTGTTGACGGCACCGATGAAGCGGTTCATGGAGTTGAACAGGGAGTTCTTCTGCAGGTGGGATTCTGAGATCTGCATCATCTTGGCAACTGTTGTTGATTCTTGAATTTATTTTAGAAATGAAATGTATAACTGTCAACCAGAGCTGGATAGTTCGTTTCTTCTACTTTCTAATCGGCTTTGGAAAGCGGCTTGTCCTTTTGTATTAAATTATTAAACAGAGCTATGAAGAGAGTTTGGCAGTTGTTCTCGTTTCTTCTTTTGCCTATTCCTTCTTTTCGTTTCTGTTCTGACTCTTACTGGTCCCCGGTCGGATCTTTATAGAGCAGGTGGATTCGTGTCCAAGGGCGTGCCCAGAACCTGTTTGTCAGGATTATTCTACCTCTACAGTAACCGGACTCCAATGAGCTAGTACAGACAGAAAAAACATGTTGGCATAGTTTGCATGAAGGGGATTGGCCTCCCAGTAGCGATATGCCTACTTCCCGGTCCTTGCCCAGTGCCCAGTAAGAAAGCAATGAATGCATCTTCCGCAAACCAAATGATAGGAGGCTCTATGTTCGCGCAATTGTCTGCCTGTGTTGCGCATCAGCCACTCAAACACAGCACAATGGTTTATAAGTGAGCTTTCTCAAAACATTCACACACCAAGCACACTAAAAACGAATTACAGTTTACATTGCAATCGAATTCAAACTTCATTCACATTGGCCTATATTTTGCTCTCATGTATTCCAATGCAAACATGACTGACGCTACATCAAACCCAGCAACCTCACGGGATAAACCATTCAGGGCGAGGTCTGACCTAGCAGAACGCCAGGTTATGAATATTCATGAGAAAGCCATCAGCCCACAACCGTGCCTCCAATTGAAACCAATCTTATGTTCGGCTGTCTGTCTCGGCGCCGGGACTAGCTCTCTATTGACCAATCGGTGGGTGAAGGAGGGAAGCGAAGCACTGGATCCCTGCCAATGGGGAAAGCAGAGGATTAACCCTATACATTCCACCTTTTTCTTGTTGGAGACGAGTCCGCAAGGTCTGTAATGTTAGGACATAGGCCAACACTAATAGGTTGTCAGAGTAAAGTTATTCATCCATCTCCTGGATCAGCGATTTTTCCAAACTAGGCTGAACTATATTTGAAATGTAACCTTTATTTAACTAGGCAAGTCGGTTAAGAACAAATTCTTATTTACAATGAGCCTACTGAGAAGCAGTGCCATAGAAAAAAGAAAGTTATTCTATTATATTATATATTCAGGGCAATGTTATCATCCCATTCATATACAGTATCTATCAGCTGCTTTGCCTTTGACAGTAATTATTACAGTTAGAGACAAACTAATACCCCTATTGCCCTTACCATGAAAGACTGACGAGAACAGCTGAAACTACCCCACCCCCCTGAAGGTCAATAGTTGACCATCACCAGGGGAAATCAACAGAGACCGGTTGCCCCACATAGAGAGAACTCACTGACATGGTAAAGCAAAACACCACAACAAGTGGGCGGAAATGATTCAGCCCAGCCAGTCTGAAATCTAATCACAAGTTAACACTTACAGTTAACCACCAGCACAATCAACACATGACAGAAATAGCAAACAACATGCTTTCAGTCACCACAAAATTATTATCTCTTGCAACCAGGGTGCTGAATCATTGTGACTACAGCCTGGTCCATCTACATGATGTAGGACAGCACTCACCAAATAGATTTATTTGGCCTATGGCAATCCTGGAAATAGCTATATGTATGAGGACTTTGCACCTCACTCTTAGATGAATTAGAAGAAGAAATCAATCAAGAAGAACAATCTGTCAGTACTGCCCAAGCAGTCACATCAAGCAATGATTCATTCCAGGTAGTACCATTTAGCAGTAATGATTGGGCCTGATAAAAGTAGAAATAGAAATATGAGTTTGCACTCGTGTGTCACACACATACACTCACAATTACACAAATGCACATGCGCACACACACACATAAAGATGCAGGTAGGAGATAATGGGTGTAGAGAGAGTGTTCTGGAATGTCTGGAGAGAAACTATACAGATTGAATCAGTGTTCTAAACACTGAACTGTTCAGCAAGAATGGGAGGAATGTCAACATACAGTACATGGCAAAACCTGCTTAGTCAGTCGATCTCTCTCGGTCTCACCCTACCTCCCTTTCTTCCATTACGATAATTATACTTCTCGATTTTGCCTCTGCAAAATAAAAAATAAATAAAAAAATAAAAAAATAAAAAGAAGGGATTCAATGGACCACGCCCACAAGTTGGGGAAAACAAACATTCTTTCCTATTGAACCCAATTCTAAAAGAGCAGTGTGCAGTGTGCACATAGCCTGTCTTCTCTTGAGAGCCAGGTCTGCCTATGGCGGCCTTTCTCAATAGCAAGGCTATGCTCACTGAGTCTGTACATAGTCAAAGCTTTCCTTAATTTTGGGTTAGTAACAGTGGGCAGGTATTCTACCAATGTGTACTCTCTGTTAGCTAGATTACTTGTTGGTTATTACTGCATTGTCAGAACTAGAAGCACAAGCATTTCGCTACACTCGCATTAACATCTGCTAACCATGTGTATGTGACAAATACAATTTGATTTGATTTGATTTGTTTAAGGTCAAATAGCATTGTAGTTTGCTCTGTTTTTTTGTTAGTTATTTCCAATGTGTCAAGTAATTAACTTTTTGTTATCTCATGATTTGGTTGGGTCTAATTGTATTGCTGTCCTGGGGCTCTGTAGGGTCTGTTTGTGTTTGTGAACAGACCCCCAGAATTGCTTCCTTTTAGGTGGATGTAGAATTTAACGGCCCTTTTCTGGATTTTGATAATTAGCGGGTATTGGCCTAATTCTGCTCTGCATTATTTAGTGTTTTACGTTGTACACAAAGGATATTTTTGCAGAATTCTGCATTCAGAGTCTCAATTTGGTGTTTGGACCATTTTGTTAATTTTTGGTTGGTGAGCAGACCCCAGACCTCACAACCATAAAGGGCAATGTGTTGTATAACTGATTCAGGTATTTTTAGCCAGATCCTAATTGGCATGTCCTTTTGATGGCATAGAAGGCCCTTCTTGCCTTGTCTCTCAGCTCGTTCACAGCTTTGTGGAATTTACCTGTGGTGCTGATGTTTAGACCGAGGTATGTATAGTTTTTTGTGTGCTCTAGGACAGGGTTCCCAAAGTCGGTCCTGGGGCCCACCCTGGGAGCATGTTTTGTTTTTGCCCTTGTTCTACACAGCTTGTTCAAAAAAATCTAAGCTTGATAATTAACTGGTTACTTGAATCAGCTGTGTAGTGCAAACGCAAAACGTGCACCCTGGGCCCAGGGCTCGAGTCCAGGATAGAGTTTGGGAAACCCTGCTCTAGGGCAACGGTGTCTAGATTGAATGTTATTTGTGGTCCTGGCATCTGGACCTTTTTTGAAACACCATAATTTTTTGTCTTACTGAGATATACTGTCAGGGCCCAGGTCTGACAGAATCTGTGCAGAAGATCTAGGTGCTGCTGTAGAACCTCCTTGGTTGGGCGACAGAAGCACCAGATCATCAGCAAATAGTAGACATTTGACTTCAGATTCTAGTAGGGTGAGGCCAGGTGCTGCAGACTGTTCTAGTGGCCTTGTCAATTCATTGATATATATGTTGAAGAGGTTGGGGCTTAAGCTGTATCCCTGTCTCACCCCACGGCCCTGTGGAAAGAAATGTTTGTGTATTTTGCCAAATTTAAATGCACACTTGTTGTTTGTGTACATGGATTTTATAATGTCTCATGTTTTTCCCCCAACACAACTTTCCATCAATTAGTATAGCAGACCCTCATGCCAAATTTTGAAATAAAAAAAGCACGAGAAGACGTTGCCTTTGTTTTGTTTTGTTTGTTTGTCAATTAGGGTGTGCAGGGTGAATACTTGGTATGTCATATGGTAATTTGGTAAAAAGCCATTTTGACATTTGCTCAGTACATTATTTCAATTATGAAATGTACGAGTCTGCTGTTAATGATAATGCAGAGGATTTCCGGAAGGTTGCTGTTGATGCATATCCCACGGTAGTTATTGGGATCAAATTTGTCTCTACTTTTGTGGATTGGGGGGGGGGGGGGGGGGGGGGGGGGGGGATCAGTCCTTGGTTCCAAATATTGGGGAAGATGCCAGAGCTAAGGATGATGTTAAAGAGTTTAAGTATAACCAAATGGAATTCTTGGTCTGTATATTTTATCATTGAGGATGTCATTAACACCACAGGCCTTTTTGGGTTGGAGGGTTTGTATTTTGTCCTGTAGTTCATTCAATGTATTTGGAGAATCCGGTGAGTTCTGGTAGTCTTTAATAGTTGATTTGTATTTGCTCATGTATATGTTTTTGCCTAATTGTTTTTTGGTAGGTTTCCACACTACTTTCCTTCTATATATAGCATTTCTTAATATTTTTCAGTTCCCTTGGCTTTGATGCCTCATGATTGAGTATTGCTCTGTTCAAGTAGACTGTGATTTTGCTGTGATCTGATAGGGATGTCAGTGGGCTGACTGTGAATGCTCTGAGAGACTCTGGCTTGAGGTGAAAAAGTAGTCTACAGTACTACTTCCAAGAGATGAGCTATAGGTGTACCTACCGTAGGAGTCCCCTCGAAGCCTATCATTGACTATGTACAGTTGAAGTCGGACATTTACATACACTTAGGTTGGAGTTATTAAAACTAGTTTTTAAACCATTCCACAAATTTCTTGTTAACAAACTATAGTTTTGGCAAGTTGGTTAGGACATCTATTTTGTGCATGACACAAGTCATTTTTCCAACAATTGTTTAAAGTCAGATTATTTAACTTATAATTCACTGTATCACAATTCCAGTGGGTCAGAGGTTTACATACACTAAGTTGACTGTGCCTTTAAACAGCTTGGAAAATTCCAGAAAATTATGTCATGGTTTTAGAAGCTTCTGATAGGCTAATTTACATAATTTGAGTCAATTGGAGGTGTACCTGTGGCTGTATTGCAAGGCCTACCTTCAAACCCAGTGCCTCGTTGCTTGATATCATGGGAGAATCTAAAGAAATCAGCCAAGACCTCAGAAAAAAAATTGTAGACCTCCACAAGTCTGGTTCATCAGCAAGGAAGAAGCCAATGCTCCAAACCCATCATAAAAAAGCCAGACTACGGTTTGCAACTGCACATGGGGACAAAGATCATACTTTTTGGAGAAATGTCCTCTGGTCTGATGAAACAAAAATAGAACTGTTTGGCCATAATTACCATCATCGTTATGTTAAGAGGAAAAAAGGGGGAGGCTTGCAAGTCGAAGAACACCATGAAACACGGGGGTAAAGCATCATGTTGTGGGGTTGCTTTGCCGCAGGAGGGACTGGTGCACTTCACAAAATAGATGAAATCATGGGGATGGGAAAATATGTGGATATATTGAAGCAACATCTCAAGACAGTCAGTCTTGCATCCTAACTTGAGATCGAGCTTCATTGACACCTGTGTTTAACTCAAGTCAAGTATTGGATTCGGATTCGGGCCATTGAGTCTTGAAAATTGCTCTGTGCTGCTTATGTCAGTCAACTGAAAGCTTGGTCGCAAATGGGTCTTCCAAATGGACAATGACCCCAAGCATACTTCCAAAGTTGTGGCAAAATGTCTGAAGGACAACAAAGGCAAGGTATTGGAGTCACCATCACAAAGCCCTCAAGCCTATAGAAAATTTGTGGGCTTACTGAAAAAGCGTGTGCGAGCAAGGAGGCCTACAAACCTGACTCAGTCACACCAGCTCTGTCAGGATGAATGGGCCAAAATTCACCCAACTTATTGTGGGAAGCTTGTGGAAGGCTACCCGAAATGTTTGACCCAAGTTAAACAATTTAAAGGCAATGCTACCAAATACTAATTGAGTGTTTGTAAACTTCTGACCCACTGGCAATGTGATCAAAGAAATAAAAGTGGAAATTAATCATTCTCTTTACAGCTCGGGAGAGACATGCGTCCTCCAAAACACAACCTAACCAAGCTGCACTGCTTCTTAACAGAGCATGCATCCAACCCGGAAGCCAGCTGCACCAATGTGTCAGAAACACCATGCACCTGGCGACCTGGTCAGCAGGCAATGTGCCCAGCCCGCCACAGGTGCGCATTGAGACAAAGATATCTCTATCAGCCAAACCCTCCCTAACTACACTAGGCCAATTGTGCGTTGCACCATGGACCTCCCGTTTGCAGCCAGCTACAACAGAGCCTGGGGTCAAACCCAGAGTCTCTGGTGGCACTGAGATGCAGTGCCCTAAACCACTGCGCCACCCGGGAGGCTGCTCTCCTTACTATTATTCTGACATTTCACGTTTTTAAAATTAAGTGGTGATCCTAACTGACCTATGACAGGGAATTGTTACTAGGATTAAATGTCAGGAATTGTGAAAAACGTAGTTTAAATGTATTTGGCTAAGGTGTATGTAAACTTCTGACTTCAACTGTACATACCCAGCATGCGAAAGAGCTGCAGGATTTTTGTTGGCTATGTTGTCGTAGTTGTGCCTAGGGGGGCATATGGGGGAGGGAATGCTGTCACCTCCAGGTAGGTGTTTGTCCCCCTGTGTGCTGAGGGTGCCAGGTTCTTGTCCAGTTCTGGCATTTAGGTCGCCACAGACTAGTACATGTCCTTGGGCCTGGAAATTATTGATTTCCCTCTCCAGGATGGAGAAGCTGTCTTCTTTAAAATTAGCATACCCCCTGAGTCCCTTCCCTGTTTCAGACCTGGTAGTTTGGTGGATGGGACTACCAGCTCTCTGTAACCTAGAGGGAAACCAGTGGGTACATCTCCTCAATACCATGTCCAGGTTCCTGCTCTTTAGGCCAAAGGCAGATGACGTCAGGCATGGGATATTCCAGGATGAGATAGGGAAGGCTTTGTGTTCCATAAAGTGTCCAATGTTGTTAGTCATGTGGTTTGGCCTCAGACCAGTAAGTGTGAGCAGAGCCTGCTGAGCATCTGGTACATGCCATTGGCTTGGGCTAGTGTAAGAGTAGGGGTTGGGCCTGTTTGCGGGATTGGGGGGCATGGGGTGGTCAGGAGGGGGTGCATAGGTCTGATCTGAGGGGGCCTAAATGGGGTGTGGGCATGGTTGATTTGGGGGAGGGGGGGTCCCACTGGTCTGTGAGAGTGTCTCGCTGGTCTGAGTGTGGTGTCTGTTGATCTGTTGCTCCTGTGTGAGGTGTTGGGGCTGCGGTTGGGTCGATGTTCTTTAGGGTCTGGGCGAAGTTGGGCACTGCTGCCTTGTATAGGTGGACCTGGTCGTAAAGGCTGTCCAGGGTGGAGTGGTGGACCAGGTAGACATTTGGTTTTGAGGCACAGACACGGGAAATACATGCGTTTACCCGCTGTATGGTATGTCATGACGTTGGCCTGGGGGTAGGTTTATGACAGTCATAAATACCTCTTCCCCCCTTTTTCCTCTCTCTACCCTACTGATGTTACATTTGCAAACCCTTTGGTTAACATAGAGATTCTGGGAACATCAGAAGGTGGGGGGAAATGAACTATATTCTGGTAATCCGACCAATTGAACATTTGCGGTGGTACTTAATGAATATGATGTCAGTTCGGTTGTCATCTGAGACATTCTCATCAATAATAAGATGACATAAACTCTATAGTGGAATGTCTACACATCAGAGTTATCGGATTCACATGGAATTGTTGTTCAATTTAAATGTTGAATATGAAATTATTCGTGATGGGATGAAATGTGATTTTAGCTTCTAAAATGTGAGATTTGGGTTTTCATAAGGTTAGGGCTCTGCTCAATCAGTGGCCCGCCCCTGTGAAGGGACATGGGCTATAAAACTCTTCAAACACGCCCTCCTCTCCCTTCCTATATAAAGCCTTGACGACAATATAACCTGCTGTTCCCAGGATGTGAGGACGACGGTCCGATGTCAGAATGGTTCAGTTAATAACTACAGAACGAAGCCAACATCAGCGTCAATTTTGGTTGCGAATGGTATGAACTTTGAACTCTTATTCACTACAGAAGTGATACCTCCTCGCCGTTGAGTTAGCAACAGCAGCTGCAAACGAGGGTTAGGAAGGAACAGAAAGAGTATTCCGTCTATCACACAACGTCATTACTACAACGTATCCAATTGACCACCAGAGACATTCTTCAAAGAACAAAGGACTCGGTTTGGCAAGACGGCCTTCCATCTACCACCAACCTACTGAAGCGCAGCTCAGAGTAAATATTTATTGCATTATCCTTTTCCAAATTGGCGGTAATTTAGAATGCATAAGATACTGTATTTACGATAGGACAGCTTCGCCCTTTGTTCCTCAGTCTTCCCGCTCTTTCACTCAAACCCAGCCCCTTTTCTTTTGTGTAACAAGCTGTCATATCTGTTCCGCCCGCTAGGGATGTTTTCCTTTATGACGTAATTTGTAATCAAGTTATGATTAATTATGTGTATGTGTAATTCTGTGTGATTAGTTAGGTATATAGTAAATAAATAATTAAACCCAATTTTGTATTGCTGATTCAACTTGTTAGCCAGGGTTCGTGAAGATAACCAAGAATTCACAACTTTCAGATGAGACTGAATTAAGGTGACGATTAATATTGACTGCTATTGATGTAAAATATTACTAGGTCTTTAAGAGTTTATTCGGAAGATAACAGCTCTATAAATTTTATTTTGTGGTGCCCGACTCTCTAGTTAATTACATTTACATGATTAGCTCAATCAGGTAATATTAATTATGAAGAAATTATTTTATAGAATAGCATGTCATATCACTTAATCCGGAATAGCCAAAGACACGACAGGGAGTAGGGTGGAAGTATTGTCATGGTAGCAGGGTGGAGATGACCACCTGTGCATTGGGGAAAGTAGAAGAAGCTTTCTCTCTCTTTCAATTCCTCTCAGCTCTGTTTACCATCTGGCCCCCTACCACTCTGCTCTCTCTCTCTCTCTCTCTCTCTCTCTCTCTTCTCTCTCTCTCTCTCTCTCTCTCCTCTCTCTCTCTCTAATTTGCCTTATTGGCATGACGTAGCAATGTACATATTGCCAAAGCTTATTTTGGATATTTACAATATAAAAATGGGAATCAAAATCGTCAACTGGACAGCAAAAATAACAAAGTGTCATAATAACCATACATTCAACAATAACAATAAGTATACAGTAGAGGTCTGTCAGACACTGTCCCTCAACTTATGGCAGGCAGCAATGTAGTGCGCTGCCAACCCACAGCTCTCTGCGTCCTCCCTCAACAGGACGTGTAGCCTACTCTCATCAGGGAGGTCTTTGAAACCTTGAATAAGGGTTTCAAATTTGGGGCAATGACACTCTCTAATTGTTTTATATTTTTACATTTTGTCAGGAAATTCAGCTCCGTCACAGGTTCTGCTGTTGTGCAGTGGTTGCACAGCCTTTCCTCTACAGGGAGCCAGGTTTTCCTGTCTACCCTTCTCAATGGCAAGGCTGTGCTCACTGAGCCTGTACTTTGTCAAGGTTTTGATCAGTAACCATGGTAAAATATTTAGCCACAGTGTACTGTCGATTTAGGGCCAGATAGCACTGCATTTTGCTTTGTGTTTGTGCTTGTGTTTCCCAATAAGCAATATAGTTCTCTCTCTCTCTCTCTCTCTCTCTCTCTCTGTCTCTCTCTCTGTCTCTCTCTCTCTCTCTCTCTGTCTCTCTCTGTTTCTCTCTCTCTGTCTCTCTCTCTCTCTCTCTCTCTCTCTCTCTCTCTCTCTCTCTCTCTCTCTCTCTCTCTCTCTCTCTCTCTCTCTCTCTCTCCCTCTCTCTCTCTCTCTGGAATGTAATGAATGTCACATATCATCTGCATTTTTGGGGTGTTGTCACTTCCGGTTTACAAAACCTTACACCATTTTGAGCACAGTTTCAACAAATGATTATTAAGTAACTGGTTACACAGACTTTTTTACTAAAGTTACCTGAACTTAAAATGTATTGACATGTTTATTCAACTAGAAATGATTATTTGGGCATCTTCACTAAAATGGCTGTGGAACTAGTTACACACACGGTGCTTTTGACATACAATAATTTCAATGTACATATTTGACACACAATGACATACATGATTACATTGTGGATGTTCATTTATACAGTAATTATTATTTAGCATGTCCTAACCTGGGATTTGAACTCACAGCATTCCAATCTTCATGCTATGCCACCATATCTGTGTCAATTATCAGTTCATCTGAATATTCTCTCATCATTGATTTGATTGACTTATTTCATGAATTTGAGGGCTTTTCTGTATAGTTGTCTAATGTTGGTGGTGCATATTACTCTGTTTTAATGTTTCTCCTACTAATTAGATGAAACAACTACAATTTTTTTACAGTGCAGCTTGGCAGATCCTAGATCAGATAAGGAAAGATAAAGGTCAGCGCCACCCAGGACGGTGCAGCCGTCCTGCACCGTCCAAATTGGACTGATTTCAAGTCAAAAAGGTGGATTTAATTTTTTTCTTCAAAGATGTCAATAAGCTTAAGGTGAAAAAGCATTTGAGTGACATCCATTTGTTAAGGGTAGCCTACATACACACATACTCTATGTACATGTGTAGAAGAAGAAGAAGAAGAAGAAGAAGAAGAAGTACACACACAAATATGACCCAAGTCCTCGACATCTGAATGTTTCTGGATTAGACTTGGTAACAACAACCTATTCATGTCTGGAAAACATTCTCTTCTAATGTTCATTCACAGTCACAACCAGGAACTAGATTCAAATGTCCCCTTCCTTTATGTTCTGGGAAAGCTTTGTATTAGCTGGCACACATGAGGGGTGTCAATGTGTGAATTTAACTCATGAATGTAGATTACAGGAGACATTCCTCAATTGCATGTGAGGGATTTGACTCCCACCGATTACAGCTGGTGTCATCATCCCACAGGCTGAGAGAGATGGGGAGAGAGATAGATGGACAGCATAGAGATAGGAGAGAACAAGAGAGCGAGAGAGAGCGAAAGAGAGGGAGGGAGCATCATAAGAGAGAAAATGGGAGAGAGAGGGATGAGTCTATCGTAATCAACAGGTCATTTACAGTTTATGCTCAGCTAAACTGTGTGTGTGTGCAATGTGTAATGGTGCATTCCATGTTCACGAATCACAGGACACGTAATTCTCCCCATCCCATTAAGTCACGCAGAGCGGGGGAGGAGAAGGGGGTTGGCACGGTGCCGGGAGATGACGGCACGTGCCCTCTATTAGGGGACGCACTGACATGCTGATATGCCGGGTAATTTGCGTAACGAGATGAGAATTTCTCATTTAGCTGTCTCCCTGGGTAACGGCCACCCACGCCCTCATCATTTCCTGTCCCCAACTCCGCACCACAGACAGACACACAGATGTCACGGCTGGAGAGCCTCACAGTGTTCTGCTGCGTCCATACGGCTGACCCAAAGCCGAAGCTCAAGGTTGACCCAAAGCCTATATAGCCTAAAAAAAACACTGGTTTTATTGGTGTTTTCAATTATGGTGTTTGATGTAGGAGGATGGACTGGGTTATGATAGGTCCAGAACATACTTACTGAATACATTTGACTAAACACTATGATCTTAATAGACTAGTTGAGTAGCCTATTCAGTAACTATGATTAGAATCAATCGTGCTTCTGAAAGCGCCATTCGGAAATCCACTCTCTGCCATCGATTGAATCTCAGACAAAGGCTACGTTGATCTGACAAGGAGTTGCTGATGCCATGCCTCACTATCTTGTAACGGCTGATTTCTTCCTCTTTCTCTGAAGAGGTGTAGCAAGGATCGGACCAAGATGCGGCGTGGTAAGTGTCCATGGTTGTTTATTTAAAAAACATAAACTGAACACTATGAATACAAAAACAATAAACGTGAACAAACCGAAACAGTACCGTGTGGGGATAAACACAGACATGGAAACAAACACCCACAAACAAACAGTGAAACCCTGGCTACCTAAGTACGATTCTCAAACAGAGACAACTAACGACACCTGCCTCTGATTGAGAACCATATTAGGCCGAAACATAGAAATCACAAAATCATAGAAAAACAAACATAGACTGCCCACCCCGACTCACGCCCTGACCATACTAAATAACGACAAAACAAAGGAAATAAAGGTCAGAACGTGACATATCTGAACATCTGACAGGTTGTTTATGCAGTCCTGTCACATGATCTTGTCATATAGCCTACATACTGTATCTGACTGTGGCGTGATTAAAGGTGAACTGAACACTATGAATACAAAAACAATAAATGTGAACAAACCCGAAACAGTTTTTATTTCTTTTATCTCTTTTCTTCTCAAAGGGCCATTTCTCAAGCAAGAATTTTGCTAGAACTATCTGGAGTGGTCTGAGTAGGGAGGGGGAAAACTGAAAACTAGCTGTTAATGTCAGAGAGGTTTGGAACTCTCTTTCTATTGGTCTATTAACTAATTTACACCAAAATAGGCTGATACTAACTGAGTGTATGTAAACGTCTGACCCACTGGGAATGTGATGAAAGAAATAAAAGCTGAAATAAATCATTCTCTCTACTATTATTCTGACATTTCACATTCTTAACATAAAGTGGTGATCCTAACTGACCTAAGACAGGAAATTTTGACTAGGATTAAATGTCAGGAATTGTGAAAACTGAGTTTAAATGTATTTGGCTAAGGTGTATGTAAACTTCTGACTTCAACTGTAAAAGGAAGCAATTCCCAAACCTTCCATAACAAAGCAATCACCTACAGAGAGATGAACCTGGAGAAGAGTCCCCAAAGCAAGCTGGTCCTGGGGCTCTGTTCACAAACACAAACAGACCCCACAGAGCACCAGGACAGCAACACAGTTAGACCCAACCAAATCATGAGAAAACAAAAAGATAATTACTTGACACATTGGAAATAATTAACAAAGATACAGAGCAAACTAGAATGCTATTGGCCCTAAACAGAGAGTACACAGTGGCAGAATACCTGACCACTGTTACTGACCCAAACTTAAGGAAAGCTTTGACTATGTACAGACTCAATGAGCATAGCCGTGCTATTGAGAAAGGCCACTGTAGACAGACCTGGCTCTCGAGAAGACAGGCTATGTGCACACTGCCCACAAAATGAGGTGAAAACTGAGCTGCACTTCCTAACCTCCTGCCAAATGTATGACCATATTAGACATATTTCCCTCAGATTACACAGATCCACAAAGAATTTGAAAACAAACCCAATTTTGATAAACTCCCATACAGTATCTTCTAGGTAAAATACCAGTGTGCCATCACAGCAGCAGTATTTGTGACCTGTTGCCACAAGGGCAACCAGTGAAGAACAAACACCATTGTAAATTCAACCCAAATTTATGGTTATGTATTTTCCCTTTTGTACTTGAACTATTTGCACATCGTTACAACACTGTATATAGACATAATATGACATTTGAAATGTCTTTATTCTTTAGGAACTTTTGTTTATTTTGTTTATTATGTACTTAATTTGCTTTGGCAATGTTATGTTTCCCATGCCAATAAAGCCCTTGAATTGAATTGAATTGAGAGAGAGAGAGAGAGAGAGAGAGAGAGAGAGAGAGAGAGAGAGAGAGAAGAGAGACAGACAGACGAGAGAGAGAGAGAGAGAGAGAGACAGAGAGACAGAGAGAGAGAGAGAGACAGAGAGAGAGACAGAGAGAGGAGAACAGAGAGAGAGAAGAGGAGAGATAGAGAGAGAGAGAGAGAGAGAGAGACAGAGAGAGAGAGAGAGAGAGAGAGACGAGAGAGAGGAGAGAGAGAGCAGAGAGAGGAGGACAGAGAGAGAGACAGAGACAGAGACAGAGACAGAGACAGAGACAGAGAGAGAGAGAGACAGAGAGAGAGAGACAGAGACAGAGAGAGAGACAGAGACAGAGACAGAGACAGAGACAGAGAGAGACAGAGACCGAGACAGATACAGAGACAGAAACAGAGAGAAGTTGCCCGGGTCATTCCAGAGCCATCAGAGTGCAGACTTCCTAATGTCAAGTAGCAGAAGATCAACACAGCTCAGTCAACCAACAGAGCACCTTGGTATCAGTTGTTAAGGTTTGTACTGATACCTAAGCGCCATCCTGTGGTTAGTCCCAAAAATCCTTGACTTTTTTTGTAGGCTCACCTCATAGATTTGACTTAAATTTCTGATGTTGAAAAAAAAAGTGCAAAAGTCTGAACCCTCTGTGGTCTAGGAGCTCAAAGATACTTCACTTCAAATAGAGTAGATTTGCCTCAATGTGGACACAAATATGAAAATGTGTTTATCTTGTCTGACCCCCCACCCACCCCCCCATCTCTCTCTTGCTCTTTCTCTCTCTCTCTCTGTGTGTAACCACTCCACTGTAGTGCAGCGGGGGGCTGGGTAACCACAGGAGAGTATGTAATGACAGTAATTTTCTGTCTGATCCCCACCAGCAAACACACTCCTGCTGAGTTGGGGGAAAGAATAGAGCTCACACACTGATGCATGCACACACACACACACAACGGAGAAAGAATATAGCCCACACACAGATGCATGCATATATATACACACACACAGATGCACACATACACACGCAAATATACACACACAGGACTGGTTCCATGACCTCCAGGGAGCCCCCATTGATTTTGTTAGTCATTCTCACTCCGATATCATATTAACAGAGCATAAGTCATTACAAAATGTGTAGAATTGCAGGAAATGAGCTTTAAAATTGCTAAAATGATCTCTACAACCTTGCAAAAATGGGCAGAATTAAAAACCATGAATTTCAGGCCATTGTATTAGTGTAAATCTAGGCCCTCAAAATAAGGCCTTATAAATACTTGCTATGTGTTTATATGTTTTTATTTTTAATGATGACATATTCACTTATGATCTGACTTGGTGAAGACCACAGGACTGAAAATGTATGAATGCAACAACCCTTACCCTGTCACTAACAAATATAGTCATGGGTGGTAACTCTACAATTCACTCGAAAGGCAAGGCACTAAGGGAAATATGCTAATAACGCTTTACGCTAAGCAGTGTGTTAATATAACAATGAAAAGTGTGGCCCATGTATAGGCACTGGACCAGTGTTAAATTTAACACTGTCAGTGTTGATTTAACACTGGAGAATTTGCTGTGAAATTGCAAAGTTCCCTCTCTGCCCCTTGACAAAACTTGCTTTAAAACTGCTAACATTTTCTCTACACCACATGGCAACATGTGTAAAATTGCAGGAAATTAACTTTAAAACTTAAAATGTTCTCTCCATTGTCAAGAGGGGGGGCACTAAAATGTTTTGCTGCAAGGGTGCCCCCACCCTTGCAGCAAAACATCCCTTAGTGCCTTGCCCCCCAACCAAATCTCACTAAGGGCCCCTGAAATGCTAGAGACGGCCCTGCACACACAGAGCAAGTGACACTGAATATTTTTTAATGGTCAGTCTGAAGAGTCAAGTAACGTAGTTCATGTGATTTATGCTATTTTTGTCGTTTGAAAAACAATGGAAAACACATTTAAAATGTAATAAAAATATATAAGCATTCTTGGGGACAATCAGTTAATTGGATTGAAGTGAAATTTAACATCTAGCATTATTGTTCACTTTATTTGTCAGTAGCCTCTCTTTGGTCTTCCTAGCCACTTTGTGAAAATGAAAAGTAAGACATGTAGAATAGAGAACTGTGTCAGCTCTATTCATTCAATTTCATTTCAATTTCTATCTGGAACATTGAAGACTTTTTCACATTCTGAGTAGCTCTCAAGAGGAGTTTTGGCCATCCCTTGTATAGATTTACTGAAGAGGAGTTTTGGCCATCCCTTGTATAGATTTACTGAAGAGGAGTTTTGGCTATCCCTTGTATAGATTTACTGAAGAGGAGTTTTGGCTATCCCTTGTATAGATTTACTGAAGAGGAGTTTTGGCTATCCCTTGTATAGATTTACTGAAGAGGCGTTTTGGCTATCCCTTGTATAGATTTACTCTAGAGGAGTTTTGGCTATCCCTTGTATAGATTTACTGAAGAGGAGTTTTGGCTATCCCTTGTATAGATTTACTGAAGAGGAGTTTTGGCTATCCCTTGTATAGATTTACTCTAGAGGAGTTTTGGCTATCCCTTGTATAGATTTACTGAAGAGGAGTTTTGGCTATCCCTTGTATAGATTTACTGAAGAGGAGTTTTGGCTATCCCTTGTATAGATTTACTCAAGAGGAGTTTTGGCTATCCCTTGTATAGATTTACTCAAGAGGAGTTTTGGCTATCCCTTGTATAGATTTACTGAAGAGGAGTTTTGGCCATCCCTTTTATAGATTTACTCAAGAGGAGTTTTGGCTATCCCTTGTATAGATTTACTGAAGAGGAGTTTTGGCTATCCCTTGTATAGATTTACTCAAGAGGAGTTTTGGCTATCCCTTGTATAGATTTACTGAAGAGGAGTTTTGGCCATCCCTTGTATAGATTTACTCAAGAGGAGTTTTTGCTATCCCTTGTATAGATTTACTGAAGAGGAGTTTTGGCCATCCCTTGTATAGATTTACTCAAGAGGAGTTTTGGCCATCCCTTGTATAGGCTTAGCAGTCCAGAAAGGACTTGTTTTGTTGTGTAGCAATAACTCCAACCAGTGTTTCAGATCTGTGAGAAAACCAGGACATAAGGAGGCGAAATGCATCCGTGTGCTTGTTGTGGCAGTGAACAATGACGTCCTAGTGACCAATGACGTCCTGTCTTGTTAACTATTCAATTATCCTGCTTTTGCTTCATACTAACACGCTAGAGAGGGTAGTACATACAGCCATGGGGCCAAGCTTCCTGCCTTCCAGGACCTATATAATAGGCTTTGTCAGAGGAAAGCCCATAAAATTGTTAGAGACACTAGTCACGCAAGTCATAGACTGTTTTCTCTGCTATCGCACAGCGAGCGGTACCGGAGTGCTAAGTCTAGGACCAAAAGGCTCCTTAACAGCTTCTATCCCCAAACCATAAGACTGCTGAACAATTAATCCACCGGACTATTTACATTGACCCCACCCCCACCTACATGTACAAATTACATCAAATAGCCTGTACCCCTGCACACTGACTCGGTACCGGTATCCCCTGTATATAGCCTCATTATTGTTATTTTATTGTGTTACTTTTATTATTTTTTACTTTAGTTTATTTGGTAAATATTTTCTTAACTCTTCTTGAACTGTGGTGTTGGTTAAGTAAGCATTTCACGCTAAGGTCTACACTTGTTGTATTCGGCGCATGTGACAAATAAAGATTGACTTGATTTGATTCATGGCAGAGTTCTTTAACACAGAGAAAGAGAGAGGTAGGAAGAAGGTTAGAGATAGGGAAGAAGAGAGGGAAAAGGTGGGAAGAGGGAGAGCTGCAGGGGGATAATGGAGGTGAAAAGTAAGAGGGCAAGGATAGAATAAGAGGACAGAATGAGTAAGAGAGAGAAAGAGTGTAGAGAATACACCACCCATCACTCCAAACACAAAAAGAACGAGACACAGCGATTCAGCAGTAAAGTTATGACGATCATTTATTAATACAGTGGTCACTGATGGTTACAATATCAACAACTGAACACACTGTATTGGCATGCAGGGGTGTCATGCACCCCAAAAACCAGAGTGGGCACAAATGACATAAGGATGGCTGGGAGGGGTGGTCTGGAGTGATGGGAAGATGGATCATTTTGCATTTTTCAACCACCTGAAAACAGCTTTTTCCTGCAATCTAGAGCCATAATCATTTTGTCAAAAATATTTGTATTTTTCAAAATATCTAAGCAAACCTCTTGAGCTGTCTGTATAATCATGACTGGTGTCTTTTTGTTTTAAATAACAAATGTTATTCTCTGCATCTCTGCAAAAATCTGAGTAAAAGATGGAAAGGAATGTGAGTCTTATTCAGTACATTTAGTAATTGCTTGCTTTTCTAAAATCTACCAGCCTTTTCAGCATGCATGCCAACTAAGATAGTTAGACAAGCTAGCTACTCTAACTTGATTGATAGCCTGAAACGACTTCTTGGTAGCTAGTTATGAGGTTGGGAACTTATCTGGGCTAGGTAAAGCCAACAACAAACAACAACAAAATGTTTTACCAAAAAATTGATACATCTTTTTTTAAACAGGATATGCATGATGCCTCTGTTGGGATGCTATAATAGCTGGTGCTGAGTTGTTTAAAAAGGTTGGCTACAAAAACAATGTTTTAGCTTTTCGTTAACGCTGCAACTTTGGATTGCAATATTTATTGACTGGTCACTTTTACACATTTGTTTTGTTAGTTTGGTAGGATTTAGTGGTCTACTTAATAACAGTAAACTGGCTTTCTACTCTGCTGGAGGTGGAGAAACTGGGGACCCAACCTGTTCACGGGATTTCACATAATCCATCCATTTTAGGGAAGGAAATGAATTTCAATACACTGGGAGTTCTTGGTAGCATTTTGTTTAAAGGTTCAGCTACCGGTTGTTTACCTGGTATATGGAATGGTGCTCTAATTTAGTATCAACGAAACAAATAAATTATTCATAGGTATTATTGTATAATTACCATTTTACCATGCAATTTCTATGTACATACCAGTAATCCCTTCCATAAAAAGATTTCATGCAAAATAGTTGAGATTTTAATAACCAAGTATTGTAAATCTGAGTCATTAGTGAAAACAGCATACATGGGAGACCCAGAACCAGGGCTGAGATCCCTTGTATAGACGGGTTGGTTGTTTAGCAACAAAACCGAACCATGTACAACTAATGGGGCAAAACATACAGGGTTGGCTTGGATTGTTGATAACAGGTAAACTATATTTCGTCTCCAATGTTTACCGAATAAATGAAATTGCACAATGAGCACTCAAATACATTGTTACAGTTGTTGGTTAGCTAGCTAGCTCGCAAATCTTTGCCATAATAGCATAGATTTGACGTGGCATAAGTCAAAACACCTCACAACAAGACAAGTACAAGAGCAAACGAGCCACTTACGATTCCCCACACGTCAGTTTTGCTAGCTATCTGGCCATCCAGAAGCATAACAACACACAGCTTCTGCCCCTTTGAACCACACGCAATGTTTTCATGACGTTGTCAGCGAACCCGTCTATAGCACAGAGGTCCCAGCTGCCTCTGTCATGACTCTAAGACATGGACATACATACATACACAACACCATAAGAGGCCCCGGTCGGAGCGTTGAAATCATGTCATTGACCTGAGCCGTACATCTATATGAGCATTGACTGTATCTCAAATGATACCCTATTCCCGGTTGAACACTTATGTCGGGATTCCACCTCTACTCTTTCTCACTCACTCACACACAAACGTGCACAAAGATGCACAATCGTAAGGCAGACATACAAAAAATGAAATGTCAACAATACATAAATTAAGCTAAATGTAAACATAGGTCTATATCTCAAAATGTGGCACAAAAACATATAACATCAATAAATAATACTATTTATCAGAATCAGACAAAACTAAAACACACAAATATTACAAGAACATACAAATAAATCCAAACAGCACAGTGTTCCAGACCAAATTCGGCACACACACATCATGATGTGTTATTATAATAAATGATAAATAACCAAGGAGCGCGTAAGACAGAGGAGGTAAGTGGGAGGAGCTATAGGAATGGAATAAATGGAACGTATCAAACATATGAAACCACGTTTAACTCCACTCCAGCCATTACAATGAGCCAGTCCTCCTATAGCTTCTCCCACCAGCCAGAGTAAGCCACATTTACACATCCACAGACCAAATCAATTGCACAGTTCATTGTTATCTAATGCCATAGATATGGACACAATAGTCAGATATCATCCATGTAGCAGCAAAAAAGCAAAGATGCAAATGAAAGGCTAAAGTTAGCTCTAAATGCTCTCTCAATGTTTCATCAACATATCTTCTCTAAATGTCTGAAGTTTAGGTATTTACAGTGATTAGGAACATCATGAAAATACAGTGTATGTCGGCTACTGTATATATTTATGTGGGTTAATAATGTAATGTCTATTCAAATATGTGCATCGCTTTGGAGATGCTAGGGCCTATATGGAGCATGCCAGACCACAAGGGGGAACTGTGAGAGGACAGGGAGACACAGGGGTCAAAGACTGCTAAGGAGAAGGATGACGTTGCCCCTTAGCACTAATGCAGGGTCAGATATTCATTCATTATCTTAATGGTTAAAGTTAGCATCAAGGGTGGGGTGAGCTGATCCTAGACCTGTGCCTCAGGGAAACTTCTCCACAGTGTCAGAGACTACTAAGCTCATATGAAGTAGGAGGACGTTGCCCCTAGATGCTGGTCCAAGGTCAATCTTGTGTTGGGGAGGGTAAGCTGATCGTAGATCAGTGCTTACTTGCAACTTTTACCAGCAGAGTCATTCAGTGGAGGAGTTTAAGGTACTGAGAGAAGCTCATGGCACAGTAGCATTAAGGAATGGTGTTTCTTTACAATAAGTTACAATAATGAGAGAGGGGGGGGAGAAAGTAAGAGAGAGAGAGGGGGAGAGGGGAGAGAGGGGAGAGAAAGTGAGAGAGAGCGAGAGAGAGGGGGAGAGAGAGAGAGCGAGAGAGAGGGGGAGAGAGAGAGAGAGAGAGGGGGGGGAGAGGGGAGAGAATGTGAGAAAGAGAGAGGGTGGAGAGAAAGTGAGAGAGAGAGGGGGGGAGGGGAGAGAACGAGAGAGAGAGAGAGAGAGGAGAGGGGAGAGGGGGGGGGGGAGAAAGCGAGGAGCGGGGGAGGGGAGGGGGGAGAGAAAGTGAGAGAGAGAGGGGGGGAGAGAAAGTGAGAGAGAGGGGGGGGGGGGGGAGAGAACGTGAGAGAGAGGGGGGGGAGAGAGAACGTGAGAGAGAGAGAGAGAGAGCGAGAGAGGGAGGGAGAGGGGGGGGAGAAAGCGAGAGAGGGGGGAGGGGGGTTAGTGATGCAATGTGCTAGTGTTGTGGGGATCTTCTGTCCCAGTCTACCAAGATGCTGTTCACCCTCTCCTCTTCATCTCCCTAAAAAAAAAAACATAGGCTCTTAGATGTGTTTATAGTGTGTGTGTGTATAGTGTGTGCGTGTGTGTGTAAGTGAGAGAATAGTCACTAACCTGCTCTCCCAGCTACACCATCTCATACTGATTAGCTGTAATGATCTTGGACAGACAACATGCCAGCAACATGCCAATCAACTGAGAAGGAGAGAGAGAGAACTTTAGATCAGTGTTTTTCAACATACCCCCAGCAGTACACATTTGTATTGTCCGGGGCTACAATAAAATGTGTACTGTTGGGGTACTGGAGGGTTGGAGTTGGGAAACACTGCTTTAGATTATAGTAGACCTTAAAAACAGCACTCATAACAACACACAAGTGCATTCTCTCTATCTCACCTGTGAGAAGGCGATGCCAAAAGTCACTCCTGCAATGATGGCCATGTTGATCTCGAGGAAGGAGGTGACCAGTTCATAACAGCCCTGAAACACAGGGGACGGGTTAGTGTATAACACAGTGGATGGGTTACAGACACACAGACACACACACAGACACACACACACCTGCTGGTTGATTTTGGTGTGGTTTATGGTGGTGTTGCGGAGGTCCTGTGGGCTGCAGTCAGAGGAGTTGGAGCAGCAGCTCAGGGGAAAGCCGTTAGCAGGGTAGTACACACTGCCCAACCAGCTGGTGTAGTTGTACACCCCACAGCAACGCAGCTGGAGATAGACACACAGACAGAGATGTGATTGAATTGTGTGTTGTTGTTAGAATAGTAGTTTTGTTGTTGTTGTGACTCACGCTGCTTTGGACGTTGTCCACAACCAGGCTCTTCTCATCCTCAGCATCATAGTTCAACACCGCGTCAGTATACGTCCTCAGGAAGGTTCCCTTTATCTGTGGACACACACGCACAAACACGCGGGCACACACACACACACACATACACACGTGATGTGACGTATTTCTATTTTCAGGTAAGCGGCTGAGATGGGGCCAGATGAATTGTGGGTAATGTATTACAAATAGAGAAACTGACCTCATGACGAAAAACAAAGCCAGAGATCCCAGCCACCAACTCAGCTAGGAACACCAGGGACAAGAACATTGCATACTGTAGAGAGAGATGGGTAGAGAGTGGGGAATCCACACACACACACACACACACACACACACACACACACACACACACACACACACACACACACACACACACACACACACACACACACACACACACACACACACACACAAAAACATTTTGTCCATTAAAATAAAATAAAATAGATCTAAAATACAGTGTAGACATGGTTAATGTTGTAAATTACTATTGTAGCTGGAAACAACAACCATCACTCCTGTGGTCCAATGGCGCATTGTGTTAGCTAATCCAAGTTTATAATTTAAAAGGCTAATTGATCATTAGAAAACCCTTTTGCAATTATGTTAGCGCAGCTGTAAACTGTTGTCCTGATTAAAGAAGCAATAAAACTGGCCTTCTTTAGACTAGTTGAGTATCTGGAGCATCAGCATTTGTGGGTTCGATTACAGGCTCAAAATGGCCAAAAACAATGAACTTTCTTCGAAAACTCGTAAGTCTATTCTTGTTCTGAGAAATGAAGGCTATTCCATGCGAGTAATTGCCAAGAAACTGAAGATCTCGTACAACGCTGTGCACTACTCTCTTCACAGAACAGCGCAAACTAGCTCTAGTGGGAGGCCCCGGTGCACAACTGAGCAAGAGGACAAGTACATTAGAGTGTCTAGTTTGAGAAACAGATGCCTAACAAGTTCTCAACTGGCAGTTTCATTAAATAGTACCCGCAAAACACCCGTCTCAACGTTCCAACAGTGAAGAGGCGACTCCGGGATGCTGGCCTTCTAGGCAGATTTGCAAAGAAAAACCCATTTCTCAGACTGGCCAATAAAAAGAAAAGATTAAGACAAAAGAACACAGACACTGGACAGAGGAACTCTGCTTAGAAGGCCAGCATCCCGGAGTCACCTCTTCACTGTTGACGTTGAGACTGGTGTTTTGCAGGTACTAGTTAATGAAGCTGCCAGTTGAGGACTCCAGATACTCAACTAGTCTAAAGAAGGCCAGTTTTATTGCTTCTTTAATCAGAACAACAGTTTTCAGCTGTGCTAACAATTGCAAAAGGGTTTTCTAATGATCAATTAGCTTTTTAAAATGATAAACTTGGATTAGCTAACACAACATGCCATTAGAACACCGGATGGTTGCTGATAATGGGCCTCTGTACGCATATGTAGATATTCCATTAAAAAATCTGCCGTTTCCAGCTAAAATAGTAATTTACAACATTAATAATGTCTACACTGTATTTCTGAACTGTATCACTGTATCACTGTATTTCTGAACAAATTGATGTTATTTTAATGGACAGAAAATGTGATTTTCTTTCAAAAACAAGGACATATCTAAGTGACCCTTAACTTTTGAATGGTAGTGTAGATAATTATCATTGTGTTTCTCCAACTGCTCTGGGTTAATCAGTATCAAAACAATGCTTCACAACCCCAGCTGCAGATTCCCAGCTCCAGTGTGTGTGTCTGTCTGCATGCTCCTCCCTCTCCCCTCACCAGTTTGAGCATCCATGGGCTCCCCCTGCAGGTGGCGAAGCATCCGAACAGGCCGAAGACGATGATGACAGTCCCAGTGCCGATGAGGACGTATGGAGCATTGGTGGTGTTCTCAGCTATCAGAGAGATATAAGGGCCCAGCATAAACTTCCCCCATACTCCCACTGCCAAGAGGATCGCTCCTGTGATCTGAAGACCAGAAAGAAAGAGAGAAACAGAGTGGGAAAGGAGATGAGTGAAAGGGGAGAGGACAGAGAGAGGTTGGGTAGTAAAGGGGAAATATATGAGCGAAGGGTGATGACGATGGGTGGAAAGAGGTGAGAGAGCAGATGGAGGAGACAGAGGAGGAGAGGGGAGAAGATGCCAGACAGATGTTGACATCCAGAGGTACACTATTCAGCCAGCAGAGTGCAGTGCTGCTACTGATGGTGCTACTGATCGTGCTTAGACCAAAGACTAGAGAACACCCCCCATGGCTCAACAATGCATAGCCACCCACCCTCTGCCTCTCCACAGTATGGGACAATGAAGTTTCCCCTGGACACAGATCTAAGATAATATTTTTTGAGTGTAATTGATAGCAGGTTTAAATGTAGTGATAAACTGGCTGGTTTGAGTCCTGAATGCTGATTGGCTGACAGCGGTGGTATATCAGACCATGTGTATGACAAAACATTTATTTTTACTGCTCTAATTACGTTGTTAACCAGTTTATAATAGCAATAAGGCACCTTGGGGGTTTGTGGTATATGGCCAATATACCACGGCTAAAGGCGCGTTGCATCGTGCCTAAGAACAGCCCTTATATGTTGGCCATATACCACAAGCCTTCGGGTCTTATTGCTTAATTATACCATGGAATACTCCTTTCTGATTGGTTTGAAGGGCATTCTAAAGCGTGCATTATTTCCCTACAACACGGTAGAATTCAATGGCTATGGTTATTTTTTAACATGTTTTGTTTGAGCTGCTTTTGAAAGCAAAAGTCAAATTGAAAACAGTATGGGTATTGTTGAATTCGATTTTCATAATAGCAAGCTAGGACTCATGGTTCGGTTAGCTAAACTAGCAAGTCTGTTTGGTTACCAAGGCAACTACTGTGGCTATCTAGTAAACTTCATTCCTACTGGCAAATGAACACATTTCTAGTTGCAAATGTGTTAAATTATAGCCATGGTATAAAAGGGATAATCAACTCGGGGCTCTATGCGTTCTCTGGAAAATAATACAACTCGGTGGAAGGTGTGTTTCACTCCGCTAATGCGTTGTAGAACACACCTTCCACACGTCGTTCATTATTTTACACAGAACGCATAGCCCCTTGTTATTTATCCCTTACATAAGAGATAACTAGATCAACCTTTCAGCTTGTCCTCTCTGACCAAGGAGCAAATAGCAGTTGTTTCTAGGTGTCATAACAGAGGGGAGTGCAGAGAAAGAGAGAGAGACAGAGAGAGGGAAGGAATGGGGGGAGGTTTTTCTGTGGAACACACATACACACACGCACACACACACAAAGAGGGAGCGAATCAAAAGGACCCTTTGATCCAGAGCGAGCCGCTTCCTCCTGTGGCACTGCTCTTAGCATTTCTAATGAAGGCCACTCATAAAGGAGTGTGTTGTGTGGGCCAGCTAAATGCCCGTGTCCCAGCTGGGGGGCAGCTGCTTTTTGGGACGGGGTACAGAAGGGGTGCCGATCTGTTAATGCCACCGAACTAGCAAAGCCTGTTGCCAACTCATCATCAGCCCCCTTACCCCCCACCACGAGGTCCCTCTCTCCTGCCGGCTGTCATACTGCCACATAGCAGGCCTGCACACACATCCACATAAGCAGAACCACACAGGCACACAAACAATGTGACATATAGTTTTACTGGCAGGTGTCAGGCCCAATTGTGGTCTAAATGTATTATCATTACCTGAATGAGGTGCAGTGCTCGACTGTAGCAAACGTCTGCACATCATAGGACTAGTTATCAAGGCCTTGATTAGTTGCATCAGGTTTGTTAGTGCTGGGCTGGGACAAACATGTGCACCCGTTTGGGATGGAAAAACACTAGGAGAGGTGTCAAGGACAGGGACCGTTTGGCTGGCAGGGCCAGAGTTAAACTGTATCCATGGTAACAGACATCCATCTCTGAGGTGCTTCAGTATCCAAGCAGAACTCAGCCAAAACATACAAAAAAGCTCCCTCTCCTCCTCTCTTTGTTTTCTAACCTTGTATGAACAACAGGTGGCAAACCCCCTCCCTCTCCATAAGTCTAAATGTACTAACTGCCCTCGAAACCTGGACTGTTCTTCACAAATGAAAAGACTGAGGCACTACAATCCCTTAAAAACCACAAAATGATAAAACCTTACTTTTTATCAAAGCACCACCACAGACCACCACAGACCACCACAGACCACCACAGACCTAAATCAATAAAATGTCCCTATTATCTCTGAATATGTTTATTTCTCAACCATTCATAAGTAATGACACCAACACAGACCAAAGGGCTCATTTTAGTAATGAGTGGAAACACAAACACTGCATTAATGATTCAAGCTCAGAAACCCCTCTGTACTGTATAGCTGGTACTACATAATGTACACAGTATAATGGCAATGCTCCTACATTTATCACTGTTGGAAGTCTTGCGGTTTCAATGTGCGTAGCGAACTTAGCAGAGAATCAATTATGCTCCACCTCGTGGCCTGTGTGAGCTTGTACTTAATGACCATTCAGGATAGACAGGACTAGCTGCCATCATTATAAGAATACTGCCTTGATAATGGTTTATTCTACTGTTCTATTATCGCTGATATTCATCTTATTTAACAAGAATCGCTTGCAGATTTCTATAAACATAAAACAAAAAGTAGTTATCAGGTAGGCTAACTATCATGTAAATACCGTTTACCAAGGGATTCAAGAAAATGTGTGGGTTTTTTTCAGAATCTTTTGGGACTTTGTGAGAAATGATAATATCTTAATCACAAGTTATAAGTGGGTGCACACACATAAGATAAGTGCACAAGCCAATTTCCCACACTAATAGTCACATGTTCATGCCAGCTGTTCTGCGGTGAGGTGACAACAGGGGGTCATATGTATGCCCTTGTCCAATGGCCCTGAGAGGTGAGTTCTGCGTGTTAAGGAGTGTGTTATTGCCATTTTGTTATGTTTTCTTTGTCGTTGTACCAGTATATTTATCCCTATACTGATTGATCAATGTCTATCAATCTTATCTATCTTGTCTTTGTATTATACAAATCCTTTCATCTATGTTTTTTATTTATTATTTAAGTCAGTTAAGAACAAATTCTTATTTACAATGACGGCCTACACCGGCCAAACCTGGACGACGCTGGGCCAATTGTGTGCCGCCCTATGGGACTCCCAATCACAGCTGGTTGCGATACAGCCTAGATTCAAACCAGGGTGTCTGTAGTGACGCCTCTAGAACTGAGACGCAGTGCCTTAGACTGTTGCGCCACTCGGGAGCCCCTATTACATTGATAGTCAGGCCAGAAGATAGACTAGACAGTGTGTTTGTCTGCATGCAATACAGCTGATGTCATCTGTTGAAAACAGAACCCAGGCTAGGGCTGGAGGAAGTGATGATGTTGTTGTTGTGATGCAATCGACCATTGTAGAGGTTGCCCTTAGTCCTAGATCTAGGATCGGATGACTCTAACAATCTGAACCATTAGGGTTATGAAGAAAACTTTGGACCCTGTATCACAGGTAACGAGGCAACATCTAACTAATAAATTCCAATGCAATCTGGGAGATTACTCAGAACCCAGCAGCCATGACAACATGAATGACCCCTTTCCCCCCAGTCCCCAAAAGAGAAAATATGGCCCACTTGGTTAAAACTGGTTGAATCAACGTTGTTTCCATGGCATTTCAAAAACAACAAAAAATCAAATGTGATGGCCTTGAATCAACGTGGAAAACTGATTGGATTTGCAAAAACCCATCAACCTAAGGGAATTTCACTTTTTTCACCCAACTTTTAATGTAATTCCAATGACATGGTGACATTTTTTGTTGATTTCACGCATAATTCACATTAGTTGAACACTCAACCAAATGTAAATCTAAAACTAGACATTGAAATCAGAGGAGGTTGGTGGGAGGAGCTATAGGAGGACAGGCTCATTGTAATGGCTGGAATGGAATGGTATCAAACCACCTGTTTGACTACGTTCCATTTATTCCATTCCAGCCATTACAGTGAGCCTGTCCTCATATAGCTCCTCCCACCAGTCTCCTCGGGGAGTGGGGGAGGTCTATTTTTTACATTAAAACATGCCAGTGTCTCACATACCCCAAGTCTGCCAACTGCACTACTGGAGACCACAGCGTGTGAACTAGAGTCTGAAGCACTCGCCGGAAGACATTAGCTGTCATGACAAGCTGACGACAGTGAAACTCAGGAACCAAACTATCTGAAGAATTTCAAACCACCACCAACACCCACCCCTCTGACCTCAGCCCATTCCAAGGTGTAGACACCCACCCCTCTGACCTCAGCCTAGTCCAAGGTGTAGACACCCACCCCTCTGGCCTCAGCCCATTCCAAGATGTAGACACCCACCCCTCTGACCTCAGCCCATTCCAAGATGTAGACACCCACCCCTCTGACCTCAGCCCATTTCAGCCCATTCCAAGGTGTAGACACCCACCCCTCTGACCTCAGCCCATTTCAGCCCATTCCAAGGTGTAGACACCCACCCCTCTGATCTCAGCCCATTTCAGCCCATTCCAAGGTGTAGACACCCACCCCTCTGACCTCAGCCTATTTCAGCCCATTCCAAGGTGGAGACACCTTGGACCTACCCATATCTATTTAGTTTACATATATTTTAAAGGCTATTTATACATATTTTCTGTTTTATAAAACCAGTATAAACTGTATTTATTATTATATGACAATATTTTGCAGTGACAGTATTTCTATTACACCATTTTTTAATATCACATGAATTACTTTAATTTTCCAGCATAAGTAAAAGCAAGAAATGCATTACCTCAACTCTGGACCTCAATGGGTAAGAGTTGAATACCCCTGACCTATGCCTATACGGACATTCTTTCCAATTAGACTGGTTTGGATTTATCCCTGACCAAAATGGCTGCCATTATCACATCATTCTGGATCTTTCAAGGTTTATGACATAGAGATCCTATTAAATTAATAGAGGGGCTATGATCAAAACAAACAACTTAACAGGATGCAGACAAATCATTTCAAATGGGCTGTAGGCTATGTTTACAAAGTCAGGTGCACATCCATGTCGGGGCTATATAGTGCCACATATCCAGTATGGTTAGTCTAAATCAATGACAAAACATTGTATGCTGGTATAATGACCAATGACGAGAGCATATGCATACTGTAGCCTTGGCATTGACGGGGTGACTTCCATGTTAGCTACGCACCAAATGATGGACCAGACAGAAACCGTTACATGAGTGGCTGCTGATTTGCCTGCATCAACAGCCTCGACTGATAACCTCTGCCTATCTCTGTCACCACAGAGAAGCTGCTGCGCTCTATAATTCGACGCATATGCCATGCATATGTATTGCGGTCATACTGACAACTTCGAAATAGAGAGCAACATTTCGCGAGCTGGAGTCGGTGACAATGTGCGCAATAAGCCTACAGCTGGGTTGGACAGCCGAGGATGTCGCATTTCGCCAAGCGTGTGGTTGTAAACATTACCCGATAAGTCATCGTCACAAAAGGCACAGCTGGAACACATTTATAGCATTACATTTACGGTAGCAAGACGTCCTATAAAGACGAACGTCCACCCTCGAATGAATCATCTATATAGAAAAATAAAGGTAGGCTACCCCGTTCGTCATAGAGGGCATGCATTTATTTTCTATACGAGTAGACCGCACATGTCTGCATCTACAACGACAACTATCTCCCCAATGCTTACATTGGGGAATGGATAAACCTAGGGTAACGTTAACTTACCCAAAATACGAAGGAGTAAACGATGAGGAGGGTTTTGAGAAAGGTTATCACTGGTTTGGTCTCCATTATGCCCAATGCCATACCACAGTCAACTGAAAAGGAGGTTTCTGCAAACCTTGCGCTACCATGACTCTCCGCTGGAGGACATTCACAGCGCAGCCGCCAAAATTGCCCCATTAACCACTGATACAGGGTCAGATATTCTTTCTCCGGAATAGTAGGTATCATTCGCTTTGACAAGTGTTATCTGTTCGTAGATCTGATCTGTGGAGCAAATAACCCGAGAAATAACACAGCTCCATTACACCCACTTGGCGTGCGTTTCCAAGGCCAGTATTAGCAGTCCGGATTGCGTTCATTACGATAGAACGGTGTTCAACGTTTATTTTTTTGTTGTTGCATACAAGCAGTTTTACTATGACTTATGGTCGGACTAATCAAGTGTCAGGCCCTGGGAAATAACATTTTAAAGGACCCCCTCCCCTATTGGCGTCAGAAATAACATTTTAAAGGACCCCCTATTGGCGTCAGAAATAACATTTTAAAGGACCCCCTATTGGCGTCAGAAATAACATTTTAAAGGACCCCCTATTGGCGTCAGAAATAACATTTTAAATGACCCCCTATTGGCGTCAGAAATAACATTTTAAAGGACCCCCTATTGGCGTCAGAAATAACATTTTAAAGCAAATGTTCTGCAATTCTAAGCATTTTGCCTTAGGGCAGAGATACCATTTAGCATTTTTCAGGCTTAAATTACCATGCTTTTAAATTCAAACAAAACTTTCGGGGAATAAAATAAGAATGTAGTTATATCCCCCCCAAGGCCCATCTTGCGCAGCTAAAAAGGTTAAGAACATACATTGTGGACATAAAAAGGTTAAGAACATACATTGTGGACATAAAAAGGTTAAGAACATACATTTTATTGCACCATGTAAATATTATTCCATTGATCCCTTGTCCAAAGTTCCTTTAATCTGTTGTTGCTACGTAGCAATAATTTTTTATTTTTTACCTTTATTTTACTAGGCAAGTCAGTTAAGAACAAATTCTTATTTTCAATGACGGCCTAGGAACAGTGGGTTAACTGCCTGTTCAAGGGCAGAACGACAGATTTTGTACCTTGTCAGCTCGGGGATTTGAACTTGCAACCTTTCGGTTACTAGTCCAATGCTCTAACCACTAGGCTACACTGCCGCTCTCTATGACGAACGGGGTAGCCTACCACTAGGCTACACTGCAGCCCCAGTTGTAAAAAAAAAAAAAGAAGGCTGCGGACCCCCTGCAGTACATCGGACCCTTCTTTGGGAACCCCTGGCCTAACCTACTCTGTCTAGTTGTAGAAGAAGTGGTAGGGAGTCAGATCTGGGAGTCATATGCCACCCTGTGGTCAATGCAGTACACAAGCACAAGGAAACGACTATGCATCAATGCCTGGAAGGCTATTGAACACCAGAAATAGTTATGAATAATTCGTTTGGCTGTGTGTGCTTGCACGTGAATTCAACATTTTGACAGGCATTTTGATATTAAAAAGTCAATGTATAGATTATTCCTATCATGCAACACGGTAGACAGTCGGATGGTGATATAATGTAGTAAAACTAAATTAATCGCTTTTTCGCCACTTTGTCCTAAGCGTCATTAAATCCTAGTCGATATGATGCGTTACCGGGAGCCAAAGTGGTAACGTTAGCTAACCTGTCAGCAGAAAATGCTGGCACTGGAGTCACTACCACTCCCACTGATGTGTATGACTCATTCATACCGGACAATGGAGACACCGTTATTAAGAGGGCGGGGCGCGTTTCAGCCATTGCACTCCGGCTATGATGATCCCTGCACTGTTGAAATATCGATTGCAACATTTCTGGTAGCTCTGCCCTGATCTTGCTGTCTAAAAGTACTTGTATGTAATTAGTCTGTTGCTGGTGGTCCAAGTAGTGATTTTGTGATCTGTTGAGTTTCGTGTTGAGAAATAGATTTGTTAGCATTTACCTTTAGGTTACTTTAGCTTTGCTTCTTCATCGGATGAATGGTTTTATAATTTAGCATCTACTGTATTTCAAAGCGAACCAGACCCACTAACTTTTATTCTATATATTTCGAATACCCCGATTGTTGGCGGATATGTGCTTATAATTTATTAGGCCCACTTTTGAATGGATTGTTTTGCGTCCTTATACGTAATCGGTTTTATTTGCTAGATAATAAAGTGTATAACAGTTTGCAATTCAAGACCACGATAAATAATAGATTACTGCTCATTGTAACATAAATACACATTGTGTGCAGCTCTATGGTTAGTTCATTAAAACATTATTAAATGACTTTCAGGGAATCACATTAACTTGAAAAGTGTGCCTAAAGTTGAATTGTCCAGCATCTGACAATTGTATCACATCAAAATATATTGGTCGGGTACACAGTTTAGCAGATGTTAAAGCTTGTGTTACTAACAGTGCAGCAAAAATGTCAAACAAGTACACAAATAATAATTAAAAATTAAAAACAACAAATTACTAATGTCAGAACGAATCCAATGAATAACCCAATAACACTATCATCCATGTGTACATACACGAAAAATATATAATTTTTCGTGTATTTTTATGTACAGCAGTATATATATACAGAAACAAGATTCTCTGGTCAGATGAAACCAAGATTGAACTCTTTGGCCTGAATGCCAAGCGTCACGTCTGGAGGAAACCTGGCACCATTCCTACGGTGAAGCATGGTGGTGGCAGCATCATGCAGGGAGGATGTTTTTCCGCAACGGGACTGGGAGACTAGTCAGGATCGAGGCAAAGATGAACGGAGCAAAGTACAGAGGGATCCTTGATGAAAACCTGCTCCAGAGCGCTCAGGACCTTGGACTGGGGAAAAAGTTCACCTTCCAATAGGACAACGGCCCTAAGCACACAGCCAAGACAACTCAGGAGTGGCTTCGGGACAAGTCTCTGAATGTCCTTGAGTGGCCCAGCCAGAACCCGGACTTGAACCCGATCGAACATCTCTGGAGAGACCTATAAATAGCTGTGCAGCGACACTCCCCATCCAACCTGACAGAGCTTGAGAGGAGCTGCAGAGAATGGGAGGAACTCCCCAAATATAGCTGCGTCATACCGAAGAAGACTTGAGGCTCTAATCGCTGCCAAAGAAGTACTGAGTAAATGGTCTGAATACAAATATAATTTTTACATTTCGTTTTTTTCACATTTTTATACACTTTCAAAAATGTCAAATAACCTGCTTTTGCTTTGGCATTATGGGGTATTGTGTGAAGATTAAGGAGGGGAAAAAATAATTTCATCAATTTTAGAATAAGGCTGTAACGTAACAAAATGTGGAAAAGTAAAGGGGTCTGAATACTTTCCGAATGGACTGTACATGGGACGTGTGTAAGTGTATTTGTGAGTACAGGAGTCTCTGTGTATAAAGTGTGTGTGTGTTTTGCAGACTGGTCACATACACTAGACACAACATACTAAACGTATATCCAGGACAGTCAAATTAGTTTGATACAATATGTTATGTTTGGTATAATTACATAAGATAGAAGGTTACTTAAGGCAAAAACAAAAGGAGGGGGGGTTGATCAGGATGGATAGATGGGCAGGCGTATAATTTGAGTGTTTAGCAAATTAAAGGTTAAAATCTCATCATGGACAAGCAGCACCTTTGCTGCTAATTACCACTTTTTAGCTACTATGCTTGGTTAAGAGCTTGTAAGTAAGCATTTCACTGTAAGGTCTACACCTGTTGTATTCGGCACATGTGACAAGTATAATTTAATATGCAACTACTTAGCATGTTAGCTAAACCTTCCCCTAACCCTTTTAGTTAACCCTTCGCCTAACCATAACCATAACCCTTTAATCTAACCTTAGTACCCTAAAGCTAGTTAAAGTTAGTGTTAGTCACCACAAATTGTAATTCGTAGCATATCATACAAATTGTAATTAAAAAAAGATCATACAAAATGGATGATGGATTAATATGTACAATACAAATGTATCAGATTTACGTGCAGAATAATATTAAATGCTCTGAGACCACGTTGGTGTTTTGTGTGAGTGACTTTCTTTGTTTCTTACTACAACTGATGGCCTGAAGCTAGAAGTAGATTTTCAGTCTTTTGGTCTGGCTCAGATGCACCAGGGGCCTCATTTATTAACGTTGCGTAGTCACAAAATATGCCCCAAAACATGCGTGTGCCAGTTTTCACGCAACAGTTGGCATTTATGAAAACTGAACTTGACATGAGATTGTGCTTATCCTCCGGCAAGCTCTAGAGTCTAGACCGTAGGAACAGTTCCTAGTAGTTGAAGTATTGCATTGCAAGAAGGCAAAAGTAGTCTAGTAGCTTTGTGCAGGACTATACATTGAGTGTACAAAACATTAGGAACACCTGCTCTTTCCATCACATAGACTAACAAGGTGAATCCAGGTGAAAACTATGATCCCTTATTGATGTCACTTGTTAATTCCACTTCAATCCAATTTTATTTGTCACATGCACCGAATACAACAATGCAGTGAAATGCTTACTTACAAGCCCTTATCCAACAATGCAGTGAAATGCTTACTTACAAGCCCTTATCCAACAATGCAGTGAAATGCTTACTTACAAGCCCTTATCCAACAATGCAGTGAAATGCTTACTTACAAGCCCTTATCCAACAATGCAGTGAAATGCTTACTTACAAGCCCTTATCCAACAATGCAGTGAAATGCTTACTTACAAGCCCTTATCCAACAATGCAGTTTTAAGGGCTGGAGTTATGGAGCTCTTATAGGACCAGGCTACAAATAATAATATAATAATAATCAATAATGTTGCTCTTTATTTAGCCATCTTACATTTAAAAAAAAAATTGTTCATCAAAAATTGTGAATAACTCACCACAGGTTAATGAGAAGGGTGTGCTTGAAAGGAAGAACATAACTCTGCAATTGTGGGTGTTATTGGAGAGAGTCTCAGTCTTAAATCATTTTCCACACACAGACTGTGCCTGTATTTAGTTTTCATGCTAGTGAGGGTCGAGAATCCACTCTCACATAGGTACGTGGTTGCAAAGAGCATCAGGGTCTTACTCTGATACTCATTGCCATGCCCCCCAGCACTGTCCCAGCCATATCCGCGGCAGGATACTCTGATACTCATTGCCATGCCCCCCAGCACTGTCCCAGCCATATCCGCGGCAGCAGGAAGAATGAAGTCCTCCACAATAGTATGGGGCTTGCCTGTCCTAGCCACTCGGTAGCTCACCATATAAGACGCTTCTAGCCCCTTCTTATTAATGGTATCTGTTGCTTTTACACATGTCTTACTACTCGAAAGTCGTCTTTATTCTCGCTCAAAAAACTCCTGTGGCTGATTTCTCAAATGGTCATGTTTCGTTTCTAAATGTCTGCGCAAGAGTGAAGGTTTCAGGCGAGAGAGTAACGGTTAATGTGATTGGATGATAATTATTTGACTAGGCTACCTGTATTTGACAGTGTGTTGTTATTTCACTGAACACTAGATGGTTTCATTTTATTTTTGGCAGTGAAACGAGGCTACTCAGGTGAGGAAAAAAAGTCACCCAAATGTATAGCCCCGTTGGAAAATATAAATGTACAGTTTGAAAATGTGATGAAAAAAAGTATATATATTTAAAAAAAATATATATATATATATATGAATCACATTTTTATTTGGCGTACCCCCGACGGCATTGCACCCCAGTTTGAGAATACCTGATCTTCCTGTCTAGGGGGTAATCATTAGTCCAACAGTTGCAAATGAGAGTTTCTATTGGACAATTCAGGTATGTTTATTCACATTTCATTCCGTGTGCTTCCATTTAAGAAAAGTTTTTCAACAGAATCAGTGGAATGAATACACCCCTGATCGCATGCAAAAACATTTCACTTTCATAGCAGCCACATAAAAACAGCATGATCACTTTGCTCATTATATATACGTTATATATACACAATTCCTTCTCGCAATATATATACACAATTCCTTCTCGCAACCATCTACACGCTCTCCTCCTCTCACCTTTTCCCTTCGCTTGTGGACTTCAGTGCACAACACATCAGCTGTCTGTGACCAGCCAAACCTTTATATAATGACCGCTAACCACTACACACAGCCTAGATCTTTGTCATGTGATAGTCAACTAGAGCTCCTAGAACTAGCACGTTAGTAAACCTGCTTCAATCATGCAGTATAGTGTACAGTCAGAAAGAAGATACACAGGCGGGTCCTGGTGACAATAAAATAATAAAACAAAAAGGTTACCTTAACCTGGAAGAGTTCCAGTGTTGTATAACCGTAGCCAGCTAGCTAACATAGCAACCCTCTCTGTTTGAGTAGGCTAAACTAGCTAGCTGCATTAGCTTATGCTTTCAGTACTAGATGAATTCTCTGATCCTTTGATTTGTTGGACAACATATCATTTTATGCCACAAGAGGTCTGATAGGTTGAAGGACATCCTCCGGAAGTTGTTATAATCACCGTGTAAGTCTATGGAAGGGGGTGAGAACCATGAGCCTCCTAGGTTTTGAAGAAGATGATAGAAGCTAGCTGTCCTCCGACTACACCATGGTGCTACCCTACAGAGTGCTGCTGAGGCTACTGTAGACCTTCATAGCAAAACAGTGTGTTTTAATCAATTATTTGGTTACTTTAATGTTTCACTATTTTTATTTAATTCACTGAGGAGGATGGTCCTCGCCTTCCTCCTCTGATAAGCCTCCACTGCACCATATTCACTCTTAATATGTTCCACATTTTTCCTCTTTTCCTGCTCACCTTCTTATCAACCTCAATGGGGTCCCTTGACACTATCTTCAATTGTGACAACCATTCAGGCGTACCCGCCATCTTGTTACTCCTTGTTAGGAAACTCAATGAACTTCACTCGACTCTATGTAAACTGGAAACTATATATCTGGAGGCTGCATTTATTGTAGCTGGGGATTTTAACAAAGCAAATTTGAGAACAATGTTACTTAAATTTGATCAGCATATTGGTTGCACGACAGGTAGAGCTAATACTCTCGACCACTGCTACTCCAACTTCCGCGATGCACAAAGCCCTCCCTTCAGCAAATCCGACCATGATGCCATCTTGCTTGTCCCGGCTTAGAGGCAGAAACTCAAACAAGATGTACCAGTGACGAGAACCATTCAACGCTGGTCTGACCAATCGGAAGCCACGCTCCAAGACTGTTTTGATAATTCGGACTGGAATATGTTCCGATTCGCCTCAGAAGACAATATTGACCTACGTATACACTGACCCGGTGAGCGCGTTTATAAATAAGTGCATTGGAGACGTCATGCCCACTGTGACCATTAAAACCTACCCTAACCAGAAACCGTGGATGAATGGCGGCATTCGCGTAAAACTGAAAGCACGATCCATCGCATTTAACCTTGAAAAGAGGTACCGATGACACGGATACCGACATCACGCTTCCAGACAAACTAAACACCTTCTTTGCCCGCTTTGAGGATAATACAGTGCCACCGTCGCGGGACACTAACAAAGACTGCACCCCCCCCTCTCCTTCTCAGTGGCTGACATGAGTAAAATATTTAAATGTGTTAACACTTACAAGGCTGCTGGCCCACGGCATCCCTAGCCGTGTCCTCAGAGCATGCGCAGACCAGCTGGCTGGTGTGTTTACAGACATATTTAATTGCTCCCTATCCCAGAATACCTATGTAAGAATGCTGTTCATTGACTATAGCTCCGTATTCAACATCATAGTACCCTCCAAGCTCATCATCAAGCTGGAGGCCCTGGATCTCAACCCCTTCCTGTGTAACTGGGTCATTGACTTTATGACGGGCCGCCCCCAGGTGGTGAAGGTGGGAAACAACATCTCTACTTCGCTGACCCTCAACACTGGGGCCCCACAAGGGGCCTCTCACTCAATGTCAACAAAACAAAGGAGACGATCGTGGACTTCACCCAAAACCCTGACAAAATGTTGCAGTTGCACAATTGAGAGCATCCTATCGGGCTGTATCTGCTGTAACTGCACCGCCCTCAACCGCAAGGCTCTCCAGAGGGTGGTGCGGTCTGCACAACGCGTCACCAGGGGCAAACTAACTGCCCTCCATGACACCTACAACACCCAATCTCACGGGAAGGCCAAAAAGATCATCAAGGACAACAACCACCCAAGCCACTGCCTGTTCACCCCGCTATCATCCAGAAGGCAAGGTCAGTACAGGTGCATCAAAGCTGGAACCGAGAGATTGAAAAACAGCTTCTATCTCAATGACATCAGACTGTTAAGTAGCCATCACTAACTCAGTGAGGCTGCTGCCTACACTGAGACCCAATCACTGGACACTTTAATAATGTTACATATCTTACATGACTTATATCACCTGTATATACAGTATTGAGATCCAATCACTGGACACTTTAAATTGATCACTAGTCACTTTAAACAATTCCACTTTAAATAATGCCACTTTAATCATGTTTACATATCTTACATTACTCATCATATGTATATACTGTATTTTATACCATCTACTGCACCTTGCCTATGCTGCGCAGCCATCGCTTATCCATATACTTATATGTACATATTCTCATTCACCCATTTAGAGTTGTGTGTATTAGGTAGTTGTTGGGGAATTGTTAGATTACTTGTTAGATATTACTGCACTGTTGGAACTAGAAGCACAAGCATTTCGCTCACATTAACATCTGCTAACCATGTGTATGTGACCAATAAAAATGGATTTGATTACCACCACATATCACTTAAATTGGTAGAGCACTCTCACTACCAGGTGCAACAAGTATAGCCTCTTACAAGGTACACCTCAAAATGTATTAATGAGCCACAACAATACCATGCACCAACACAATAATTTTGGCACTCCAAAATGACATTGTGGTACTGTATTCTGTGGCAGTGGTACTGAATTGCAGTAAATTGCTGTCAGGACAGTAGCCAGTAAATTACTGTATATTTACAGGAAAAGGTTTTTAGATTCCAAATATACGGTATGGTACTGTATTCTGTGAGGTGGTACTGAATTACAGTAAATTACTGGCAGCACAGTAGCCAGTAGGTTACTGTAGATTTACAGGATAAATGTTTGTTTTTTAAATACAGTACCATATTCTGTGGGATACAGAATTCTTACTAATGGGTGCAACAAATATAGCCTATTACGAGGCATGCCTCAAAATATGTTCATGAGCCAGCAATTATTTCACTGCCCACAACATTTCACCATAATGTATTTATTTATCCGTTATTTTACCAGGTAAGTTGACTGAGAACACATTCTCATTTGCAGCAACGACCTGGGGAATAGTTACAGGGGAGAGGAGGGGGATGAATGAGCCAATTGTAAACTGGGGATTATTAGGTGACCGTGATGGTTTGATGGCCAGATTGGGAATTTAGCCAGGACACCGGCGTTAACACCCCTACTCTTACGATAAGTGCCATGGGATCTTTAATGACCGCAGAGAGTCAGGACACCCGTTTAACGTCTCATCCGAAAGACGGATGCACCATACTTCAGTCTGCTGCTGAAAATATACAGCGAAACCGGCAATACAGTACTTTACTGTAAAATAGTATTGTAAAATTACAGCATCTACGGAATGCCATTGAGCCCCACTAATGTATTGCTCTTTACAGTACTGTAATATAAAATTACAGTATGTAACAGAAAAAGTTTTGCTGTACATTCACAGCAATTTGTTACAGTTTAGGTTACTTGCTTGCTTGAAATGCAATACTTCAACCACTAGAAACTGTGTGTATGCATGGTCTACAGTTTGGGGGAAGCTAAGCACATTCTCACGTCGTCGACTGTCATCAACTGACAACTATAACATATAACATAGCTGATACTTAAAATACATATCCAGGCGTTGTAAGATCTGTCAGGTGTCAGGGAAGTCTATGCATAGAAAAGGCTGAAGCAACCAACTTCAGACAAAAGTTGAGGAGTAGGCTTAAGTCAGGGAAAGTGCATCTGCTACAGCTGAACGTCGGACACTGATGTGGTTTTCCAAAAGTAAGGCTCAATGCAACATGGCAGTGTTGCCATTGTTTATACAAGTTTTTCTTTGTAATGTCAAAATAAACTCATTTTTGTAAAAACACCCAGCCCACTTCGGGATCCGCCCTTGTCTCACAAACACTGCTCTTGTAGGTCAACTCACACAGACTAATGATCTGCATCTACAGATGCAGAATAAATAGACAAATCCAATGGTACAACCCAAATACACAATGTTTAAAAGGGGTTAGAAGTCCAAACGCACCGTTACAGTGAGCTCATTGGCAAAATTCTCTAAAAGTTGACCATATCTCCCTCCATCTGTCCCACTCTCTCCAACCTCTCTTTTGATCCCTCTCTCTTGTGCCCACTCTCTTCCTCGCTCCCTTTCTCTCTCAACCGATGGGATTACTAATTCGTAGTAACCTTTAGTCTTCTAGTCAAGAGCATTGGACTATCTCACTTATAAGAAGCCTTAGAGACACCTCAGCTATTGTGTGCGTACGTGCACATGTGCGCCCATACAGTACCCTGTAATCTGTTAATTGCTTGAAATCTGAAATAGAACTCTGGACATCAAGGATTTAGTATCTAAATGAAGCTTTCTGAGGAGAGGGTATCCCTCTGTCTGTCTGTCACACACACACACACACACACACACACACACACACACACACACACACACACACACACACACACACACACACACACACACACACACACACACACACACACACACACACACACACACACACACACACACACACACACACACACACACACACACACACACACACACACATACATACCTGAGACCTGTTGAGAACCGACTCATGGCATAGGACATACTGTAGCAACTATATGTACACACTGTTCACTTGTACATTTACATTTCTTGGCTTAAAGGTAGACTCAGCGATATGACATAGACACAGAAAGTACAGATCATAGTGGGTCAATTTCTGCAACAGCTAAGAGCGTTGAAGTGCAAGGCTCAACTCCTCCGTTGTTTTGGTCCCGTGGCTCCCACGCTGTTACAGCATGAAGCAAACCCATGCACAGGTGCAGATACTGTGGGTGACTGTGTGAGAGCGAAGTTTTGCATCTCACTCGTCTCAATATATGCGGTGTTGCTCGTGGCAACATCATTTAGCTGAGTCTAACTTTAACATATTCTACCTTGTAATAAACTCAATTGTCTGCAAGCATTTCGCTACACCCGCAATAACATCTGCTAAACATGTGTATGTGACCAATACAATTTGATTTGATTAAATTTTCACTCCTCCTTTGTTCTTGATTAATCAATTAAGGTAATTGATTAGTTAGGAATTCCCCTCACCTTAATTTGACACAAATTGACAGCCCTCCAAGAATTGAGATGAATGCCCCTGGCCTACAGTGTGGACCAACTAAAGTAGATCTAATGGTCTACTCCACAGAAGGTTGGTGGCACCTTAATTGGGGAGGATGGGCTTGTTGTAATGGCTGGAGTGGAGTTAGTGGAATGGTATCAAACACATGTTTTCCATGTGTTTGATGCAAATTCCATTTACTCCATTCCAGCCATTGTTATGAGCCGTCCTCCCCTCAGCAGCCTCCACTGCTCTGCTCCCAGGGTTGTGCTCAGTTGGTGCGAATCAGGATAAAACATTTCATGCTGTATGATTAATTTTTATACACAAAAAATGCATTACGCAGTTGAGCATTTCTCATAATTCCAATCTTCCCTCCATGAGTTTTGGTGGGAATGTCACATTGTCTGGGAATGGATGGCATCACTAACACTGTCTGTGTGTCATTTCCTGTCACTGACCTTTACCAGAGATGCTCTGTATAATGATGAGATGGTCTTGTCTCCGGCTTAAAAATGTGTATTGTTGTCCACAAACTCGGAACGGCAAGCTGTCAAGCTCCGCCCATTCCTCTTTTTGGAATGGTGGATACCTTATTTCAATACTTTCTTTGGATATTAGATAAGGGATGTTGACTATTCGATGAGGGGTGTTGTCAGCAACTGCCTGAATTCTATGGTGAAGGTATTTCAAATTCATTGAGAAGTGAGAACCAACACCAAGGTAAGTCAGTCATTCATTTAGCAGTCATTCAATAGCAAAGCCAGCTAAATATAGGCTGTCATTTTTTAAATGAAGTAGCTATTGTTGCTTGGTAAATAGCTGACTGTTGTCAGAGAGCAGGAGTTGTTGAGGAAAGCTGACAGTGTTAGCTAGCTATGTTCAATAAATTGTTGCTACGAAGTAGAAAAACACCTTGATAGGGGAGGCGCATGCAAGCACATGAGGAAATCTGGCTAGGATGGAACAAATTACAGCGAACAAAAATAGAAATGCAACATGTAAAGTATTGGTCCCATGTTTCATGAGCTGAAATAAAATAAATGTTCCATACGCACAAAAAGCTTACTTCTCTCAAATTGTGTGCACACATTTGTTTACATCCCTTTTAGTAAGCATTTCTTCTTTGCCAAGATAATCCATCCACTTGACAGGTGTGGCTCATTTTTGGTTTTCAATGGAAGTAGAAAATAAGTACGTTTATAGAAGTCTATGTTTGGACCAAACCAAGGCTTGTCCAGACCGGACAAAATCTGAACCAAGATGTCTACCAAACACATTGCTATTTATTGCTGACCAGCAGATGTCATTGTTGTGCATTTTGAACAGATAGCGAAGCTCTGTGTAATGAACTGTTTTTCGGCTCAATTTGGTGAAAGCACCGAAGCCTTCAGAAAGCCTCGATTTCCCATCACTACTTACTTGCTGGTCTTATTTTGCATGGACAGATTTTGTGCAGAGTCAACCCTCTCACATCATCTCTTCCTCTCTGCTTTTACTACCACCTACCGTAGGGTCATCAAAGGACATTATCAGCTCATCATGTCAATATGTGCCAACTTACCTCAATACTGGCTGTTTACCTCTGCCACTGGCCTGGCCTGCCCAGTCAGCCGGACCTGAGAGCGGGGAAGGGGGTTAGAGAGACAGATAAAGAAACAAGGAGTTGTGAGACTGAAAGGAAAAACAAGAGTTAATCAAATTTGAAAAATGAGAGAATGGGATAGGCAATGGAAAAAGGAAAAAACAGAACAATACAAGGAGAGAAGACAGGTAAGAGGCTGAAAGAGAGGGAGGGTTATTCATCAGCCTTATATCAGTCAGTGCAACCTCATATGGAGTGTACCCAATTGATCATTGAGCAGTTCAGAGAAAAGCACTGGCCCATTTTAAAAGACTCACCTGGTGAACCATTGAATGAGCATTGATAGCACCTGGCTTTGAGCTGTATTGTTGGATATAGCCTATATCCAGGGATTTGGCATAAATGAAGAATTCCCTAAAGACCAATGTATGAAAATCAAATATAAGATACTGTTGTAAAGTACTGTATTTAATTAAAGTACATGTATTTTGTATTTATGAATACAAATACAATTTCACCACTAACATAATTCTCAGTAATGGTAACAGAAACGTTTTACTTGCTATGACTGTGATGTGTTGTTGTTTATCTACCTTAGTTGAACACACTGACACTCTGGATAAGAGGGTCTGCTAATGACCAAAATGTAAATGAATATGTGAAAATGGACAACTGCAAAGTACATTGGGTATTGTCATTGACCTTGTTTTGGGGCGGAGCTCATTTGAGTAATACTCAGCAAGCTTAGCAATTGTTCATTTTTACATATGCATTTACATTTTTATCATTCAGCATCACACCATAGTGCCATCAGACTTTTGATACCAATGTAGGGTGAAAGGGGGCCACAAAATTGTGAAAAGAAATGGAAATTGAAATTGAAAATACAAATGATAGCTTTCGAAAGCATATTGTTACAAAATCCATTGGTGTGTAGTTCAGCCCAGTGTTATTAAAATACATAATTGAAATACTGCTCATCTCTGCCTATATGTTTATGCTGTGTGTCATCACTGTAGTATGGATGCTTGTGTGACTGTATGTGTGTCAGTGTGTGTTTAGAAATGTGTTTGTGCATACAAGGGTCTTTTGTTAGCACCAGTCAATTTCTTCCCTATTAGTGTGACACAAAATGTTCAGGATAAAAAGAAAGATCTACAAACACACCTCTTCTCTTTTCTCTGAGTTAACCTACCGCTGATGAAAGGGGAATGACGCAGAGCTGTCCAGTACCTTCATGGTGGTAGAACTGAAGAAAAATATAAACACAACACTGTACACTGAAGAAAAATATAAACACGACATGTAAAGTTGTTGTCCCAGGTTTCTTTTCCCCAGACACGCACACACAGACACCCAGACACGCACAAACGTATGTCCCTCAAATTTTGTGCGCAAATTTGTTTACATCCCTGTTAGGGAGTGTTTCTCCTTTGCCAAGATAATCCATCCTCCTGACAGGTGTGGCATATCAAGAAGATGATGAAACAGCATGATCATTACACAGGTGCACCTTGTGCCGAGGGGTATTTCTGTCTGTAATAAAGCCCTTTTGTGGGGAGAAACTCATTCTGATTGGCTGGGCCTGGCTCCCCAGTGGGTGGTTCTATGCCCTTCCAGGCCCACCCATATATCCACCCATAGATATCTCCTAACTTTTGCCACACACGGCTCTATGACTGTAGCCTATTGCCGCTTTGATGACTTATGATTATCCAACAACAAGCTACACAAACAACGCTCCACTCTCGTGACAAAATAGAGCACTAGCATGAATTATAAAATGTCTCTCTCTCTGACTACTGCCACAGTCGCTTTTGGATCTGTACAGCCTCTTCCGGACAAGTGAGTTAAAATTACACATATCCTTAGGCCTGTGACAATCATATCACATCCGATCCAGACCTGTGACATTATTTAGAATTCTGGATCTGGACCCGCTCGGGTCCCTGACTGGGTCGGGTATTCGGATACAGGTGGATCTGTGAAGACCTCTAGACCAAATATCGAACCTTCCTCCGGAGCGAGCGGACCACAGGGGAGTGCCACCATTGACCTCTGGGTCTAGGGCTCCCTTGTGTGTCTGCTTGCTCCTCATGTTGTCCTTCCTCCCCTCTGCAGATCCAGTACCAGTCCCAACACCAATCCAGATCTGCCTGTAGCTCAGGACCTGAAGCAAAGATATATATATATATATTCTTGGTATCATTTGAAAGGAATTTAGGAAAATGAAACACATTAGATCTGGTAAAAGATCATACAAACAAATAAGCATGCACATTTATTTTAGCACATTCACTAAATTGTTTGATAACAATTAGCAAGCTAGTTTGCTACCTACCACATGTTCATATAAATCAGATTTGACCGTTCAGACAGAAGACAGAAGTTTGGCCACGAATCAGATTTGTATCCAACTTCAAACCACCTATGAAGGTGATTTGAAATGTGGTTTGAAATATTTGATTCCATGTGCTTTTTGGCTGTAAAGACATCAGAAAAAGGGACATACTTGAATCGGATATGCAAATGAACAGGATTAGGAGTCACGTCAAACTGCCAATGTGAACATGGCTGTAATATTTTGTACAACGGTGTAAGGTGTAGCACCTTAATGCATCTCAACTACAGGTTTCACATAGGCTTTTAGGAAAGTCAAATACTTCTTCTGTAAGTCTCTATAAAAGCATCAAAAATGTCAATGTTCAACTTTAACATGTGATAACTAAGCAACACAACAGATGAACAGCAATTACATTTACACTCATGGGTGACTAAAAAGACAAGAACTAGCTGAATGCCACGCACCTTCTAAACTCCTCCTCCAGGACGTCAGGTAGCCTAGCGGTTAAGAGTGTTGGCCAGTAACCAAAAGGTCACTGGTTCAAATCACTGAGCTGACTAAGTGAACAATCTGTCAATGTGCCCTTGAGCAATGCACTTAACCCTAATGTCTTGTGTAAGTTGTCTGCTAAATGACTGGGTCATATCTCAATAACCCAACACCAATAATCCAGCATCAATAACACAACCAGACTAAGTGACCCAACACCTGCAACCCAGCAGTTGAGTCAGCCAAATAACCCAGCATTTTTTGAATGTGTGTATACACCCATGTGTGTGTGTGTGTGTGTGTGTGCAGATATGAATTCCTTAGGGGGTGTTTAAATGCCCATGGCATCATAAAGCAGAGACTATGAGTGGAGCGAGTGGGTGAAGTGTTTAAATATTTATACCAGGCTTACTGCTTTCTGTACAGTCAGCCTCACTGGTGCTACATAGGGAACAGACTTCTAGGGGGCATCCAGGCTTGATACAAGGCCGATGTGTGTGTGCGTGCAAGCCTGTGTGACAGAGCAAGCATGAGTGTGTGTTTCTCAAATTCTCACATTGATATTCCATTCAGTCGGGCACAGTAGGTCACTCTGTTATTATTAGAGCTGGTAATAAAAGCTGAAGAGTTGTCGCACTCCTTGGACCAATTCTGAGAACAGGGGTTGTGAGATGTAGGAGTGAGAGTTCTGCAATGACGAGGGTAGATGGAGGGTTTGGTGTCACGTAAAATATTGTTCAATGTGTTACCTGACGTCAATGTGACGACATTCCCAAACAATCTGACATTAGCCTGTGTGTTTGACTCCTGACGTGTTTGTGTGTTTATTAACATAGTACTGTAACGTCTCTTAGCACGAGGCAAGTAAATAGAAGTATTTTTAAATACACTAAACAGTCTTGAGACCCCATATGTGAAACACATGCTACAGTGGCCCCACGCATTGAGTACACACACACAGACGCGCCCGCCTTGAAAACATACAGCTACGCTATCAGATGATCTCTGTCACTTCCTGTTGTTGTTGATCTATGTCAAAGGGCAGTACACAAAGAGCAAGCACATCACTGGGCTGCTTTAATGACATAAATGTGCATTAACACGCAGAAATATGTCTGCCGATAGGTACTTAGGACAGTAGGAGGCTGTTCCTTCTCTTGCTAGAACAAAATACCTTTCTGCTGTGTACAGACCTGGTACCGACAAACCTACTATTTCTACTTGTAGAAACGCAATACTCGTCAGTTGTCGAAAACTTGCCTTTGAGCCAATTGAGCCAAACTTCCACGTGGGGAAGCCGACAGAAGTGAAAATAATTATAGTTAAGGCACTTTTCCTGGTGTAATCCGCCCCCTTTTCATCAGAATTGTTGTAGCTTAAACATGTAATGTCATGAAATGTGAGATGCGTGTGTCTGCCGCCCCACCCCAACCCACATGAAATAGCCTATTTGAGGCTGTTGAGGGGAGGGCAGGCCCACACAACAATGGCCAAAGTGAAATGGAGACAGTAGATACAGCTGATCTGTTGTAATATAATAAAGACAGTAGATCTAGCTGGTCTGTCATAATATAATAAAGACAGTAGATTTAGCTGAAATGTCATAATATAAAAGAGACAGTAGATCTAGCTGGTCATAATAATGTATTCAACCTTATGTTCCCTGTACTCTCTATATACAGTGCCTTGCGAAAGTATTCGGCCCCCTTGAACTTTGCGACCTTTTGCCACATTTCAGGCTTCAAACATAAAGATATAAAACTGTATTTTTTGTGAAAAATCAACAACAAGTGGGACACAATCATGAAGTGTAACGACATTTATTGGATATTTCAAACTCTTTTAACAAATCAAAAACTGAAAAATCGGGCGTGCAAAATTATTCAGCCCCCTTAAGTTAATACTTTGTAGCGCCACCTTTTGCTGGGATTACAGCTGTAAGTCGCTTGGGGTATGTCTCTATCAGTTTTGCACATCGAGAGACCGAATTTTTTTCCCATTCCTCCTTGCAAAACAGCTCGAGCTCTGTGAGGTTGGATGGAGAGCATTTGTGAACAGCAGTTTTCAGTTCTTTCCACAGATTCTCGATTGGATTCAGGTCTGGACTTTGACTTGGCTTGCTTTTACGCCAAACATAACGTTTTGCATTGTTGCCGAAGAGTTCAATTTTGGTTTCATCTGACCAGAGCATCTTCTTCCACATGTTTGGTGTGTCTCCCAGGTGGCTTGTGGCAAACTTTAAACAACACTTTTTATGGATATCTTTAAGAAATGGCTTTCTTCTTGCCACTCTTCCATAAAGGCCAGATTTGTGCAAAATACGACTGATTGATCATGGGCCTCTTGGCTGCATCTCTGATCAGTCTTCTCCTTGTATGAGCTGAAAGTTTAGAGGGACGGCCAGGTTTTGGTAGATTTGCAGTGGTCTGATACTCCTTCCATTTCAATATTATCGCTTGCACAGTGCTCCTTGGGATGTTTAAAGCTTGGGAAATCTTTTTGTATCCAAATCCGGCTTTAAACTTCTTCACAACAGTATCTCAGACCTGCCTGGTGTGTTCCTTGTTCTTCATGATGCTCTCTGCGCTTTTAACGGACCTCTGAGACTATCACAGTGCAGGTGCATTTATACGGAGACTTGATTACACACAGGTGGATTGTATTTATTATCATTAGTCATTTAGGTCAACATTGGATCATTCAGAGATCCTCACTGAACTTCTAGAGAGAGTTTGCTGCACTGAAAGTAAAGGGGCTGAATAATTTTGCACGCCCGATTTTTCAGTTTTTGATTTGTTAAAAAAGTTTGAAATATCACAAAAAAATACAGTTTTATATCTCTATGTTTGAAGCCTGAAATGTGGAAGTAGGTCGCAAAGTTCAAGGGGGCCGAATACTTTCGCAAGGCACTGTATATCTGTTTATTATACCTGTTGATACAGGGCTCATATGTGAAACTATTCTAACTGAACATTTTCTTTCACAGTGACACTGACTCCGAATGGGAGTCTTATCCGGTGTCCTGTGTGAATTTAAGTATACTCTCTCTAATTCTCTCTTTCTCTCTCTCGGAGGACCTGAGCCCTAGGACCATGCGTCAGGACTACCTGGCATGATGACTCCTTGCTGTCCCCAGTCCACCTGGCCTTGCCGCTGTTCCAGTTTCAACTGGTCTGCCTGCGGCTATGGAACCCTAAACTGTTCATTTTTACTCTTGAGGTGCTGTCCTGTTGCACCCTCTACAACCACTGTGATCTCCACCCGGCGCACAGCCTGGTTCCTCTCTAGGTTTCTTCCTAGGTTTTTGCCTTTCTAGGGAGTTTTTCCTAGCCACCATGCTTCTACACCTGCATTGCTTGCTGTTTGGGGTTTTAGGCTGGGGCTATATAAATATATTTGATTTGATAGAGGACTGAGGGGTTTCCAAATATTGAAAGTGTGTAAATAGTTACCCATGTTATTTTGTAAATGTATATATATATATTTTTTCATATATTTGTTAATTTTGGGGGGGGGGGGGGGGGGGGTGTTAGAATACCATTTTGATATTTTGTATACAGTTATTTGTTTCAAAATGTATACCTTCACCAATTTGGCCACTTGGGTACATTTGGGCTACTTGTGTGGGACACCTAGGTGACTTCATGATAAATGTCATGTAGCACACTCATTTTGGAAGTTATCATTCTGAAACTTTGCACAAGTACTGTTGCCCTCTTATATTCTTCACTGAAGTTGTCCCCATCATCCTATCTGAATGTTTGTTTTATCTTGTTCATTTTAAAGATGATGATACAAAAATAAAAATAAAAAACTTGTGTTTTTTATCATTGTTTTATCTAAACCAGATCTATTGTGTTATATTCTCCTACATTCAATTCACATTTACACAAACTTCAGAGTGTTTTCTTTCAAATGGTACCAAGAATATTCATATCCTTGGTTCTGTGCCTGAGCTACAGGCTGTTAGATTTGGGTATGTCTTCAGGTGGAAATTTCACAAAGTAGGGGGGAGCTCTAAGAGGTTTAAGCACGCTCAAGTTTTCACATTTTTTCTCTTATTTCTTGTTTATTTCACAATAAAAAATACTTTGGATCTTCAAAGTGGTAGACATGTTGTGTAAATCGAATGATATAAACCCCCCCAAAATCCATTTTAATTCCAGTTTGTAAGGCAACAAAATAGGAAAAATGCCAAGGGGGTGAATACTTTCACAAGCCACTGTATGTTTTTCACCTACTGTACTATTTTGTTATATTTACATCCTAATGACCATTACAGATGACAATTTTGCACTTGAAAGATAAATAACCATTAAAAAAATGTGTTATGTGAAAATATTTTCTTGATGGGTACAGTGAGGTGTTCTGTGTTACTTTGATACAAGGGCAAATTGTTGTTATGGACCTTTCACATCTCTTGAGTCATCAACTTATTTATATCCAGCGTGTGAGGGAAAAATAGCTTGAATGGACCCAACAACACACTCAGGCAAGGGGATTCTAGGTCCTGTGCTTAGCTTCTCCCCACATAGAACAAACTCAAAGAATCTGTAGGTCACCAAACAGTATTGTCTGTAAGAGAACGACAAAACAAAATGTTATCATACTTTCATTGGTAATCATTGTGTAGACACATTTGCTAGCTAGCCACAACACACAGGAATAGTCTCCTTTAGAGTGATGCAGCTGTCTAATGCACTGACTTGCAGTGCTTGAGGCATCACTACAGCCCCTGGTTCGATCACAGGCTGTGTCACAGCCAACTGTGACGGGGAGACCCATAAGGCGGCGCACAATTGGCCCAGCGTCGTCCGGGTTAGAGGAGGGTTTGGCTGGCCGGAATTTCCTTTCCCCATCGTGTTCTAGTGACTCCTTATGGCGGGCCGGGCGCCTGCAAGCTTACTTCGGTTGTGCAGTGTTTCCTCTGATACATTGGTGTGGCTGGCTTCCAGGTTAAGCGAGCAGTGTCAAGAAGCAGTGCTGCTTGGCAGGGTCGTGTTTCGAAGGACACATGACTCTCAACCTTTGCCTCTCCTGAGTCCGTATGGGAGTTGTAGCGATGGGACAAGACTGTAACTTCCGATTGGATATCATGAAAAGGTGTACAAAAATAAAGCTTGGCAACGTTAGCTACATATCTATAACATTAGACTACAGTACATTTAGGGTATAGCTAACAAAGCTAGCTAGATCAACTTGGCTTGTCATACTAGCAAGCCCTGTTATGGTGAAATCGATCACAAAATTATACTGAACAACCCTGTCATTTGTGAAAAGACAGCTTGTATTGCTAGCTAGCTACCGACAACAAAACAACTTACTACCTCGTGTGTTATTTGCCTTCCTGGTTCAGCTGGTCCAGGCTGCCGTCGCCAGTTGATCTTGGAGGTTCTGAAGAATGTCTCCAGCACACCTCTGTCCGTATGTGCGTCAAAACTTTGATGGTGTCCCAGACACACAATCCATGGGGTCTGAAGTGACCATCTCCAGTAAGAACTGTCCATGATCAAATTCGTTGCAGCACAGACGCTCCTCTTCTGTCAGCATGGCTGGACAGCATCCGCATTGGCACCACCAGTTGGAGTTTGACCTGCTTGCTGGTCTCGCAATTCTTGTTCTCGTTGTCTCAACTCCTCTTCGGTGTATTCCAGCTCAAATGAATAGGGCATCTCAAATGAATGTGCCTTTTACTGAGGAGTGGCTTCTGTCTGTCCACTCTACCATAAAGGCCTGATTGGCGTTCGGGCGCAGCGGTCTATGGAACTGCATCTCAGTGCTAGAGGCGTAACTACAGACCTGGTTTGATTCCAGGTTGAATCACAACCGGCCGTGAATGGAAGTCCCATAGGGCAGAGCACAATTGCCCCAGCGTCATCCGGGATAGGGCTTGGCCGGGGTCGGCCGTCATGTAAATAAGAATTTGTTCTTAACTGACTTGCCTAGTTAAATAAATGTTAAATAAATAAGCATGGAAGTCAGTGATTTATGTTCACTAATGAGGAAATACAAATGTGATGTGACTAAAATTAAAGGGCATTTAGTTGACAAAAATCACCTACTGTTTCCGTAATTTTGACAATAACTAGACTAAATCATTATTCAAATGACAATAATTTGATCAAGACTTAATGATATTTTTGTCACCAAATGGACACTGCTACACGCGGGCTCTGATCTCATCCCCAAACCCTTCATCCTTCCTCCTTTTCTTCTACTAACAACAGAGCTAGCAAGAGTGGTGGCCCTCTAGGAATGGCTGGCTGGCACCTTGGTTATCAGAGCCATTTGTCAATTAGCATACAGATTGAATCTAGATTGTATTGATTCTAAAGGCTGAGGTCGGATTGTATTAAGAAATAAATATACGTGTCATTTCTTTAATCCAACCCAAAACAGTTTTAGTCTTCAGTTTAAAGCATTAAGCTTCTAATCTGAAACATTGTCAAATTCAAATGAAGAAAGAATGTGTGTTCAAAAGATGGTTTTAAAATAAAAAGTTCCTCCAATCTGGCAAACGATTCAATCTATTTATAATAACTTTATTATTTGTTTCACCCATTTTTTCCACATCGTTTTTAGTGTTGGAGATATTGATTTATTACAAGTGCACACACGCTATCTCTCTCTCTCTCTCTCTCTCTGTCTCTCTTGCTCAATCTCTGTCTCTCTCTATTTCTCTCTCTGTCTCTCTTGCTCTATCTCTCTCTGTCTCTCTGTCTCTCTTGCTCTAGCTCTCTGTCTCTCTGTCAATTCAATTCAATTCAAGGGCTTTATTGGCATGGGAAACATGTGTTAACATTGCCAAAGCAAGTGAGGTAGACAACATACAAAGTGAATATATAAAGTGCAAAACAACAAAAATGAACAGTAAACATTACACATACAGAAGTTTCAAAACAGTAAAGACATTACAAATGTCATATTATATATATATATACAGTGTTCTAACAATGTACAAATGGCTAAAGGACACAAGATAAAATAAATAAGCATAAATATGGGTTGTATTTACAATGGTGTTTGTTCTTCACTGGTTGCCCTTTTCTCGTGGCAACAGGTCACAAATCTTGCTGCTGTGATGGCACACTGTGGAATTTCACCCAGTAGATATGGGAGTTTTTCAAAATTGGATTTGTTTTCGAATTCTTTGTGGATCTGTGTAATCTGAGGGAAATATGTCTCTCTAATATGGTCATACATTGGGCAGGAGGTTAGGAAGTGCAGCTCAGTTTCCACCTCATTTTGTGGGCAGTGAGCACATAGCCTGTCTTCTCTTGAGAGCCAAGTCTGCCTACGGCGGCCTTTCTCAATAGCAAGGCTATGCTCACTGAGTCTGTACATAGTCAAGGCTTTCCTTAATTTTGGGTCAGTCACAGTGGTCAGGTATTCTGCCGCTGTGTACTCTCTGTGTAGGGCCAAATAGCATTCTAGTTTGCTCTGTTTTTTTGTTAATTCTTTCCAATGTGTTAAGTAGTTATCTTTTTGTTTTCTCATGATTTGGTTGGGTCTAATTGTGCTGCTGTCCTGGGGCTCTGTAGTGGGTGTTTGTGTTTGTGAACAGAGCCCCAGGACCAGCTTGCTTAGGGGACTCTTCTCCAGGTTCATCTCTCTGTAGGTGATGGCTTTGTTATGGAAGGTTTGTGAATCGCTTCCTTTTAGGTGGTTGTAGAATTTAACAGCTCTTTTCTGGATTTTGATAATTAGTGGGTATCGGCCTAATTCTGCTCTGCATGCATTATTTGGTGTTCTACGTTGTACACGGAGGATATTTTTGCAGAATTTTTGCAGAGTCTCAATTTGGTGTTTGTCCCATTTTGTGAAGTCTTGGTTGGTGAGCGGACCCCAGACCTCACAACCATAAAGGGCAATGTCTCTATCTCTCTCTGTCTCTCTGTCTCTCTTGCTCTAGCTCTCTGTCTCTCTCTCTATAGCTCTCTATCTAAATAGCTCTCTCTCTCTATCTCTCTCTGTCTCTCTGTCTCTCTTGCTCTAGCTCTCTGTCTCTCTCTCTCTATCTCTCTCTGTCTCTCTGTCTCTCTTGCTCTAGCTCTCTGTCTCTCTCTCTATAGCTCTCTATCTATATAGCTCTCTCTGTCTCTTGCTCTATCTCTCTCTCTCTCTATCTCTCTCTGTCTCTCTCTCTGTCTCTCTTGCTCTAGCTCTCTGTCTCTCTCTCTATAGCTCTCTATCTATATAGCTCTCTCTCTCTCTGTCTCTCTTGCTCTATCTATCTATTTCTCTCTCTGTCTCTCTCTCTATCTCTCTCTCTCTCTATAGCTCTCTATCTCTATAGCTCTCTCTCTCTGTCTCTCTGTCTCTCTGTATCTCTCTCTCTTTGTCTCTCTCTCACACACACACACACACACACACACACACACACACACACACACACACACACACACACACACACACACACACACACACACACACACACACACACACACACACACACATACATTCATGCTACACACAAATCAGAACTGCTGCTACCGGACACTTGTTTACTATTGCTAATACTGCACAATTTAAACACTTGCCCCCCAATCCCCCATTTCCTGATACATGTGTAAATATTGTAGTATAAATTGTGTTTTCCTGTATTATAATTATGCTAAAATGTTTATTCTATTCTACTGAGTCATTTACGTTCTGTTTTTATTCTTATCTTTTATTATTTCTTCTGGTTGTTGCATTGTCGAGAAGGAACCTGCAAGTAATCATTTCATAAAACAATGTAACCATCTGTATCATGTGCGTCGGACTAATACAACTTCAAACACACAACGCTCCCTAGAGTGTATATTTTTCCCAGCCTTGATGTCTGGCTGCCTCTCACTGTGCTTCAGGGAGAGAGGGGAGGAGTAAACCACAGCTGCTGTCTGACGTAAATGCAACACAATCGCTTTGTTTGTGTGGTCACATCCCCTCTGACAGCACTAACCAGCTAACGGGCTAACTGTCACGTTCTGACCATAGTTCTGTTATTTTATCTTTGTTTTAGAATGGTCAGGGCGTGAGTTGGGTGGGCAGTCTATGTTTGTTTTTCTATGTTGGTTTTTGAGTTCAGCCTAGTATGGTTCTCAATCAGAGGCAGCTGTCAATTGTTGTCCCTGATTGAGAATCATACTTAGGTAGCCTGGGTTTCAGTTTTGGGTTGTGGGTGTTTGTCTTCCGTGTGAGTGTTTGTCGCCACACGGGACTGTTTCGTTCATTTCACGTTTCTTGTTTTATATTTCGTAGTGTTCAGTTTATGTTTTAAAATAAACATTATGGACACTTACCACGCTGCGTTTTGGTCCTCCGATCCTTCTCGCTTCTCCTCCTCAGAAGAGGAGGACGAGGGTCGTTACACTAACACTCCCTTTCTTCCCTTCCTCACCCCCTTCTCTCGCTTCCCCCTGTCTCACAAAACCATACATAGGCCTACACTGCTGCTGCATTCATAGGCAGGCATGAACTGATGTGCACTGGACCGAGACACTGAACAGGGTGGAAAATATAGCTCTATACTGCAGCTTCTGTTGCCGTCTATGAAAATGTTTGCTGGTGGGTGTTTGGAGAACACATCTGCACATAAAGTCGTTGTCTGGTACCGTAGAGTTTAATTTGATGTGTCCTACCAGACTCTGGCACAGGACTGTGGGATGGGGGATGTGGATTGGCACCAAGTGTTGTGGGTCTGCCAACCTACATTAATAAGGCCTCAGTGGTTTTAGTGTAGGTGAGTGTGTGTGTGTTTGTGTGTGTAGCTGTATTGAGCTCGACCCTGCACTGCTCAAGGGTACACACACTGTGTGGGAGTGTGTGGTGTTTACTGCTAGACATGTTATAGCTGTGTCCTAATGACTGAATGTTCTGGTAAAGATAGACAACGCCCAATAACACCAGTGAAATTAGTTAAATGTGTTAGGCTCCTTTCCAGTCAGCACACAAACACACACACACACACAAACACAAACACACACACACACACACACACACACACACACACACACACACACACACACACACACACACACACACACACACACACACACACACACACACACACACACACACACACACAGTCTTGTACAACTAACCTTGTAGTGACACACAATTCAGTCTTATTCAAAATCCTATTTTCCCTAACCCCTAGCCCTAAACCTAACGCTGACGCTAACCCTAACCCTAACCTTAACTTTAACCTGAAAACCTAACCATAACCCTAACCCTAAACCTAGCTCCTAACCCTTACCTTAAAACTGACCCTAGCTCATAACCCTACCCCTAAAACTAACCCTAGTTCCTAACCCTACCCCTAAAACTAACCCTAGTTCCTAACCCGACCCCTAAAACTAACCCTAGCTCCTACCCTAATTCTAGCCCTAACAATAATTCTAACCTTAACCATAAACCCCCTACAAATAGCATCTGACCTTGTGTGGTCAAACTGCCCGCAGTAGGTCAAATGTTTGTTTACTATTCTTACAGTATAGTTAAACACACACACAGTCTAGCTGATTCATGTGCTAAAGGGATAGAGAAGCTTAGTTAGCAGGCAGCTAGCAAGAGAAAAATGGGATGCCTAAAAAGAGATGAAGAAAGAAGGAAACAAACCAGAAGGTGAAGAGCCTGAGTGAAGAAAAGGGGGAAAGAGACGCTGACTCTGTGAGAGAAGGAGTGACAAAGAGAAAGCCTGCTGGATATGAGCTCACTGACGATGTGATACTGTATAAATAGTCAAATGGAGCTTATCAGAATGATTGAAATCTCCTCAATAACCAGCGGTGTTCAGGATATTATATCTTCATATTTCCTAGAGGAGGGCAATTTTACCTCTACCTATATCGGTGAAACATCACCTTACACCAGACACTGATTTTAGAGTAGCTAGAAGAGAGAGCGTATATTTCACAGAAATATACTGATCAGATACAGTAGCTAGAGAGGGTGCAGGTACCAATATCCCACATAAATAATGATGAGATTGAATCACATTGTAGGAGAAGCTGATATCAGGCTAAAGTAGCTCTCTGGTGGACTATACATGTATTCGGCAACAAAGGGCTTTTCTGTACCTGACAGACAGGCTGAGTTTTTTTTTAAATCTGTTGGTTAATGTGCCCTGTGGAGCAGTGACATTGTAGTCATAGTTTGTGGGGTTACACACTGCCCTTTCACACCTGGACAAAAGGAACACCTATGTGAGAATGCTACTCATTGACTACAGCTCAGCATTCAACACCATAATGCCCTCAAAGCTCATCACTAAGCTAAGGACCCTGGGACTAAACACCTCCCTCTGCAACTGGATCCTGGACTTCCTGATGGGCCGCCCCCAGGTGGTAAGGGGAGGTAACAATACATCTTCCACGCTGATCCTCAACACGGGGCCCCTCAGCGGTGCGCTCTCAGTCCCCTCTTGTACACCCTGTTCACTCATGACTGCATGGCCAGGCACGACTCCAACACCATCATTAAGTTTGCTGATGACACAACAGTGGTAGGCCTGATCACCGACAATGATGAGACAGCCTATAGGAAGGAGGTCAGAGACCTGGCAGTGTAGTGCCAGGACAACAACCTCTCCCTCTACGTGATCAAGACAAAGGAGATGATTGTGGACTATAGAAAAAGGAAAACCGAGCATGCCCCCATTCTCATCGACGGGGCTGCAGTGGAGCAGGTTGAGAGCTTCAAGTTCCTTGGTGTCCACATCATCAAAAGTTCTACAGCTGCACCATCAGGACCATCCTGACTGGTTGCATCACTGCTTGGTATGGCAATTGCTCGGCCTCCGACCGCAAGGCACTACAGAGGGTAATGCTTAAGGCCCAGTACATCACTGGGGCCAAGCTTCCTGCCATCCAGGACCTCTATACCAGGCGGTGTCAGAGGAAGGCCGAAAAAAACGGCCAAAGACTCCAGCCACACTGTTCATAGACTGTTCTCTCTGCTACCGTACGGCAACCGGTACCGGAGCACCAAGTCTAGGTCCAAAAGGCTTCTTAACAGCTTCTACCCCCAAGCCATACGACTCCTGAACAGCTAATCAAATGGCTACCCAGACTATTTCCATTGCCCCTTTCCCCCACCCCCTCTTTTACGCTGCTGCTACTCTCTGTTTATTATCCAAGCATAGGCACTTTACCTCTACATACCTCTACATGCACGTATTACCTCAATTACCTTGACTAACCCGTGCCCCCGCACATTGACTCTGTACAGGTACCCCCTGTATATAGCCTCGCTTCTGTTATTTTATTGTTGCTCTTTATTAGTTATTTTTCTATTTTAATTTATTTAAGTGTATTTTAGTAAATACTTGAACACTTTTTTTTCTTCATAAAACAGCATTGTTGGTTTAGGTCTTGTAAGTAAGCATTTCACTGTAAGTTCTGTTGTATTCGGCACATGTGACAAATAACATTTGATTTGCTATTTCAGCAACTCTCCCCTCTACCTTTCCTCTCTACCTCTGTCCTATTCAATAGACAAAAATATGTGAGCAATGGGTCTGTCCTACGCCTTCAAAAAAACATTGTTCAATACTGAACAATACCATGATGTTATTGGTACGTTTGTTAGGCCTCAGATAGCACTGCCCTTTGTAGATGGATGGACGCTATATGGCAGGTGGCTCCTGGCAGGCTCCTCTGGTTCGTGCTAGGTTCCTGGTTCTCTGGGTTCTTCAGACCCTTGTGGATTTTTGTTTTCTTGTGCTAAGTGTCTTACATTTACAACCTGGAAGAGAGGAGAGGATAGGACAGGAGAGGGGGGGTGAGAGGAGAAGAGAGGAGTGAGGTAGAGAAGAAGGATATGAGGATAGGAAGGGAAAATTAGGAAGGGGCTGAGAGGGGAGGGGTGACGGCATAGGTGGGGAGGGAGGCGAGGGTATGTGGTGTAGATAATCTTAGGTTAATCACTGAATTTATCACGTTTCAGGTAAGACCAGATGCAGACAACGTTGAAGTAACAACAGTTTATTAATCGAACAGGGGCAGGCAGGCTCAGGTCCAGGGCAGTCAGAGGTCAGTAATCCAGATAGGTGGGGCCAAGGAACAGGATGGCAGGCAGGCTCAGGGTCAGGGCAGTCAGAGGTCAGTAATCCAGATAGGTGGGGCCAAGGAACAGGACAGCAGGCAGGCTCAGGGTCAGGGCAGTCAGAGGTCAGTAATCCAGATAGGTGGGGCCAAGGAACAGGATGGCAGGCAGGCTCAGGGTCAGGGCAGTCAGAGGTCAGTAATCCAGATAGGTGGGGCCAAGGAACAGGACGGCAGGCAGGCTCAGGGTCAGGGCAGTCAGAGGTCAGTAATCCAGATAGGTGGGGCCAAGGAACAGGACGGCAGGCAGGCTCAGGGTCAGGGCAGGCAGGTGTCAGTAATCCAGATAGGTGGAGCAAAGGTACAGGACAGCAGGCAGGCAGGCGGTCAGGGCAGGCAGGGGTCAGTAATCCAGATAGGTGGGGCAAATTTTACACATTTTGCCATGAGGCTGAGAGAAAATTTTGCAGTTCTGAAGCTAAATTCCTGTCATTTTTTTAAAAATAGGTCTATGGTGTGGTTTTTGGGGGGGGTGCTACGCCACTGCTTACCATGTATGTACATTCATTCTATATTAAATACTTTCATGCACGTGTGTGTCTGTTTACCACCCCAAACAATCTATTTCTTCACTGTCCCGATCTGACTTCCTCTGTGTGTTTTAGTGTGCTGTGCACCAGTGTGTTCTTGTCTGACTCTGCCACGTGCTGTGTAGTGATGTGATGATGTGTTGTTTGTGTGTGAGTGTTTGTGTCTGTCTAAATCTAAATGTATTTGTCACATACAGGCGTAGACTAACAGTGAAATGCTTACTTACGGGCCCTTCCCAACAATGCAGAGACAGAACATAGAGAAATAATAGAAAAGTAATAACATGTAATAATAAAAGTAATAGTAAATAAACAATGAGTAATGATAACTTGGCTACACAGGGTACCAGTACTGAGTCGATATGCAGAGGTACGAGGTTATTGAGGTAGATATGAACATATAACTAGGAATAAAGTGACTAGACAACAAGATAGATAAGAAAGAGTAGCAGCAGCGTATGTGATGAGTCAAAAAAGGTTTGTGCAAAGGGGGGTCAATGCAAATAGTAGCTAAATATTGAAAATAAGCTTTTCAGGGTCCTGTTAATTCCAGACTTGGTGCATCGTATCGCTTGCCAGATGGTAGCAGAGAGAACAGTCTATTACTTGGGTGGTTGGAGTCTTTGACAAGTGTTAGGGCCTCCTGGTATAGAGGTCCTGGATGGAAGGGAGCTCGGCCCCAGTGATGTGCTGGGCCGTACTCACTACCCTCTGTAGTGCCTTGTGGTGAGATGCCAAGCAGTTGCCATACCAGTTGGTGATGCAACCAGTCAAGATGCTCTCAATGGTGCTACTGTAAAACAATTTGAGGAGCTGATGGCCCATGTCAAATCTTTTCAGCCTCCTGAGGAGACTGTGTTGGTGTGTGTGGACCATGATAGATCCTTAGTGATGTGGACACCGAGGAACTTGAAGCTTTCAACCCTTTCCACAACAGCCCCATCGATTTGAATGAAGGCATGCTCGGCCCTCCATTTCCTGTAGTCCACGATCAGCTCCTTTGTCTTCACATTGATGGAGAGGTTGATGTCCCGTCACCACACTGCCAGGCCTATGACCTCCTCCCTATAGGCTGCCTCATCATCGTTGGTGATCAGGCCTACCATCATCGTGTCGTCAGAAAGCTTACTGATGGTGTTGGTTTTATACGCAGCCACGCAGTTGTGGGTGAACAGGGAGTACAGTGGGGGGACTAAGCACACACACCTGAGGGGCCCCCATGTTGAGGGTCAGCGTGGTGTTGTTGCCTACCCTCACCACTGGGGGCAGCCCGTCACGAAGTCCAGCTGTTCAATCCCAGGGTCCTTAGCTTAGTTATGAGCTTGGAGGGCACTATGGTGTTGAACGCTGAGCTTTAGTCAATGAACAGCATTCTCACATAGGTGTTCCTCTTGTCCAGGTGGGATAGGGCAGTGTGAAGTGCAATGTTTTGGGGTGGTATGAGAATTGGAGTGGTCCAGGGTGTCTGGGATGATGGTGTTGATCTGAACCATGACCAGCCTTTCAAAGCATTTCATGGCTACAGATGTGAGTGCTACGGGGCGATAGTCATTTAGACAGGTTACCTTGGCATTCTTGGGCACAGGGATTATGGTGGTCGGCTTGAAACATGTAGGTATTACAGACTGGTTCAGAGAGAGGTTGAAAATGTCAGTGAAGACACTTGCCAGCTGGTCAGCGCATGCACTGAGTATGCTTCCTGGTAATCCATCTGGCCCTGCGGCCTTGTGAATGTTAACCTGTTGAAAGGTCTTACTTACATTATTGCATGCCTCGAAGCAAGCATAGAAGGCATTTAGCTCGTCTCTGTGTGTGTGTGTGTGTGTGTGTGTGTGTGTGTGTGTGTGTGTGTGTGTGTGTGTGTGTGTGTGTGTGTGTGTGTGTGTGTGTGTGTGTGTGTGTGTGTGTGTGTGTGTGTGTGTGCAAGCTTTCAGTACCTCATGTCAGAGGTGATGTGACTAAAGTTACCCTTTTCTCTGCCAACTTCCTGTATCCCCCATCTGAGACCAGGAGGCCACCCTTAGCGACCAGCACTTTCCCTCTTCCTTCCACATGATGTTTATGCTGATAGACCAACATATGCAACAAGTAATCGCAGGGACTTTCTCCTCTTTTCAGTACCAACCATCGGCCATTTGATCCCCGCTCCCCCTGTCCTCTCTGGGCGTGGCACTGACAGAGACCTCCTCCTTCCACTGGAGGTGTCAGAGCTCACATGGCTGGAACACAGCCAACACACTCTTCATCGTTCTCTCCTCTCTATTCACTCCCTCACCCAGCTTAGACCTCATCAACCCTGCTGAGCTGTTCTCTTGTTCTGCAGACTTCTTCTCTACAATTTTTCAACTGCACAACACACACGTGCGCCCACACACATTCTGTTTTCTCTTTCTTCCACCTGTTGCCAGTCTGAGTGGAAAAGACAGCATGTCTTGAGAACAGCAAGAAGGCAAGGGGGAAAGAGGAAGGGAGGGAAGCATATGGAGAAAGGGATGTAGGGGGTGAGAGAGAAGCAATGAGAGTGAGAGGAAGGGCAGATGAAGGGAGCGCTGAAACAATGAAGGCAGATGAGGGAAGGGAGGGAGGAAATGGGACAAAGGAGGCAGGAGGAGGGGAAGGAGTGAACCTGCTCATCTGAGAGATGCAGCAATAGACGAAGTGGAGTCTTAAGGAGAGATTGTGTGTGAGAGCCTATTTAGCAGTGTGTGATAGAGCCAAAAGGACACGTGTACTGTACATCAGGTTAACTTGCCAAAGGTCAAAGGTGATGAGGTGCAGAGACAGACTGAGAGAGTGAATGCAGAAAGAGAGAGAGGATATAAATAGTAGAGATTGCTCCTCTTTCATTGTCGAAGAACATCAGATGAGAGCCAAATTATTTTATCTTTCTACCATCTCGCTCTCCTCCTTCCCGCTTTCCCCATTTATTCATTTATTCATCAACCTCCCCCTCTCTCTCGCTCAAATGCTAAAAGCACCAGACATAATAAATGTCTTACTGTTACTGTAGGTTTACAGGTCCTATTACTGCAACATTCAAATGTACAAAAATGTATCTGAAATGCATCCATGCCAGCATTTTAAATCGCTTGAAACCACAAGATAGATATTGGTCTCTCCGCTACAACATACTGTACAAGTGTATCCAGAATGCAGACAGTAGGCACCTAAACGATAGCATACTGTAGCCTATCAAAAGTAATTGCATACATTGGCCTATTTTGACCCTTGCCTATTTCTGGGCTTTGTACCCACCTGCCTGACCATTCTGCCTGCCTTGACCACGAGCCTGTTTGCCACTCTGTACCTCCTGGACTCTGATCTAGTTTTGACCTTTTTGCCTGTCCACGACCATTCTCTTGCCTACCCCTTTGGATTAATAAACATTGTAACACTCCAACCATCTGCCTCCTGTGTATGCATTTGGGTCTCGCCTTGATAAAATCAGCCAGGGAATCATAGACAGCAGGCTATTATCGGTTACACCTTTTATTAAGTGACAATGGATACCGGGTAGCCTACAGAATGTATTTATTTACACATTTTTTGTTATTGTTGGGAATATTGGAATATAATCAAATAACAAGGGGCCTCGATGGCACTAGATTATCAATTGGCACTAGATTATCAATTGGCACTAGATTATCAATTGTCACTAGATTATCAATTGGCACTAGATTATCAATTGGCACTAGATTATCGCCAGTTGATGTCTTGCTAAACCATCAATCCACTCTAAATTCACCCTGATCTCAATTGCAACCATTACGGTCACCTCGTTACCACTCCCTACAAGAGGATGTTGGTTTTACCTTTAATCCTGCTGGCAACCATTACGGTCACCTCGTTACCGCTCCCTACAAGAGGATGTTGGTTTTACCTTAATCCTGCTTGCAACAAAGTCTTTCAGTCTTATCATCATAACAATTGAATCCTTTTTGAACAGACTAAATGTGATTTATTTGTGATAATTTACCAAGCCTAATGTAGACTGTCGGCTGTCTCAATATTAATTCAACAATCCAATGGTGGAAGCTTGCGATGTATTCGAAGCTTGAAAAGTCCTCTGAAGTTTTTAATTCTACTTCAAAATCTTTGACCTGAATCTCAATATATATAGAGTTTAATTTCTATGCCTTTGTTTTCTCTTTCGATGTTGGAATCAGTTAGCATAGCATCTATTGTTGTTTGATAGGGCTTTGCATTTTTGATGAATCAATTTAGCCTACCTTGTATGATTTATAATCGTGTTTTATGTTGGACGCTCACTCACATTCTCATTGATATTTGTCCAATGATTTATTATCTTTTAAATGTCTAAAAGGGCAGTCGCACTCCTTTTGTAATTATTGAGCTTTTCTTAAAAAGATAGAACAGTCTTAGAAAGACAGGGAAGAGTCAAATGGGAGTAGACTGGATTCAAACCCATGTCAACTCTGGCATATACTACTGTATGTGCCAAGGTCATGCTGGACCACACAGGCACTCAGGCCACCAATAATTATTTCTGCCTATTGCTTGCCTTGGACATATAATAAAACAATTGATCTCCCCCAAAAAACGGATTTCCCCCAACTAAAAATACATCTACCCCCTACAAATATGTACATTTTTAATCCACATAAGAATTCACACGGGACGCGCTGTAGCCTGCACGTAGCCTACATCTGCTACTTGGAATGGTAGCCTGCACGTAGCCTACATCTGCTACTTGGAATGGTAGCCTGCACGTAGCCTACATCTGCTACTTGGAATGGTAGCCTGCACGTAGCCTACATCTTCTACTTGGAATGGTAGCCTGCACGTAGCCTACATCTGCTACTTGGAATGGTAGCCTGCACGTAGCCTACATCTTCTACTTGGAATGGTAGCCTGCACCTAGCCTACATCTTCTACTTGGAATGGTAGCCTGCACGTAGCCTACATCTTCTACTTGGAATGGTAGCCTGCACGTAGCCTACATCTTCTACTTGGAATGGTAGCCTGCACGTAGCCTACATCTTCTACTTGGAATGGTAGCCTGCATGTAGCCTACATCTTCTACTTGGAATGGTAGCCTGCACGTAGCCTACATCTGCTACTTGGAATGGTAGCCTGCACATAGCCTACATCTTCTACTTGGAATGGTAGCCTGCACGTAGCCTACATCTGCTACTTTTAATGGTAGCCTGCACGTAGCCTACATCTGCTACTTGGAATGGCGCCCAGTGGACCATGTAGGTAAGGTACTTCCAGCTGCCCCCTGGCGGCGATTCTAAATATTTATGTAGATATTAAAATCCTCTTGCTGCAGGATTATTTTACTCCCGTGACAAAACGGGTGAAATTAAGATCTGACAACTGTATGCACCGGGGCTTCCTGATCTCTCTCTCTCTACCCCTCGACCTTCCTCTCTTTCTCTCTCTACTGACTCTGTCTGTAATACCTATAAGTTTCAAGCAAACCACAATTGTTCATGTGCGCAAGAATGCCAAGATAACCGTCTAAATGACTATCGCCCCGTAGCACTCACATCTGTAGACATGATATCCTTTGAAAAGATGGTAATGGCTCACATCAACATCATCAGCCCAGGGACCCTGGATCCACTCCATTTCGCATACCGCCCCAACAGATCCACAGATGACACAATCTCTATTGAATCTCTATTGAACATACTGCCCTCTCCTACCTGGACAAAAGGAACACCTATGTGAGAATGTTGTTCATTGACTACAGCTCAGTGTTCAACACCATACTGCCCTCAAAGCTCATCACTAAACTCAGAACCCAGGGACTAAACACCTCCCTCTGCAATTGGATCCTGGACTTCTTGATGGACTGCCCCGGGTGGTAAGGGTAGGCAACATCATATTGGCCCTGCTGATCCTCAACACGGGGCCCCTCGGGGGTGCGTGCTTAGTCCCCTCCTGTACTCCCTGCAAAAGGTGGCGCTACAAAGTATTAACTTAAGGGGGCTGAATAATTCTGCACGCCCAATTTTTCAGTTTTTGATTTGTTAAAAAAGTTTGAAATATCCAATAAATGTCGTTCCACTTCATGATTGTGTCCCACTTGTTGTTGATTCTTCACAAAAAAATACAGTTTTATATCTTAATGTTTGAAGCCTGAAATGTGGCAAAAGGTCGCAAAGTTCAAGGGGGCCGAATACTTTCGCAAGGCACTGTATATATATACAGTGTTTTAACAATGTACAAATGGTAAAGGACACAATATAAAATAAATAAGCATAGATATGGGTTGTATTTACAATGGTGTGTGTTCTTCACTGGTTGCCCTTTTCTCGTGGCAACAGGTCACAAATCTTGCTGCTGTGATGGCACACTGTTGAATTTCACCCAGTAGATATGGGAGTTTTTCAAAATTGGATTTGTTTTCAAATTCTTTGTGGATCTGTGTAATCTGAGGGAAATATGTGTCTCTAATATGGTCATACATTGGGCAGGAGGTTAGGAAGTGGAGCTCAGTTTCCACCTCATTTTGTGGCAGTGTGCATATAGCCTGTCTTTCTTGAGAGCCATGTCTGCCTACGGCGGCCTTTCTCAATAGCAAGGCTATGCTCATTGAGTCTGTACATTGTCAAAGCTTTTCTTACGTTTGGCTCAGTCACAGTGGTCAGGTGTTCTGCCACTGTGTACTCTCTGTTTAGGGCCAAATAGCATTCTAGTTTGCTCTGTTTTCTTGTTAATTCTTTCCAATGTGTCAAGTAATTATGTTTTTGTTAACTCCTGATTTGCTTGGGTCTAATTGTGTTGCTGTCCTGGGGCTCTGTGGGGTGTGTTTGTGTTTGTGAACAGAGCCCCAGGACCAGCTTGCTTAGGGGACTCTTCTCCAGGTTCATCTCTCTGTAGGTGATGGCTTTGTTATGGAAGGTTTGGGAATCGGTCCTTTTAGGTGGTTGTAGAATTTAACAGCTCTTTTCTGGATTTTGATAAGTAGTGGGTATCGGCCTAATTCTGCTCTGCATGCATTATTTGGTGTTCTACGCTGTACACGGAGGATATTTTAGCAGAATTCTGCGTGCAGAGTCTCAATTTGGTATTTGTCCCATTTTGTGAAATCTTGGTTGGTGAGCGGACCCCATACCTCCAACCAAAAAGGGCAATGGGCTCTATGACTGATTCAAGTATTTTTTAGCCAGATCCTAATTGGTATGTTGAAATTTATGTTCCTTTTGATGTTATAGAATGCCCTTCTTGCCTTGTCTCTCAGATCGTTCACAGCTTTGTGGAAGTTACCTGTGGCGCTGATGTTTAGGCCAAGGTATGTATAGTTTTTTGTATGCTCTTTCTCTCTGTCTGATTCTGCCTCTGTCAAGCCCTTCTCTATCTGTTAATCTCTCTCTCTCTCTCTCTCTCTCTCTCTCTCTCTCTCTCTCTCTCTCTCTCTCTCTCTCTCTCTCTCTCTCTCTCTGTCTGTCTGTCTGTCTTTCTGTCTGTATGTCTGTCTGTCTGTCTGTCTGTCTGTCTGTCTGTCTGTCTGTCTGTCTCTCTCTCTCTCTCTCTCTCTCTCTCTCTCTCTGTCTCTCTCTGTCTGTCTGATTCTGTCTCTGTCAAGCCCTTCTGTTTCTGTTTCTGTTTCTCTCTCTCTCTCTCTCTCTCACTCTCTCTCTCTCTCTCTCTCTCTCTCTCTCTCTCTCTCTCTCTCTCTCTCTCTCTCCCTCTCTCTCTCACTCTCTCTCTCTTTCTCTCTCTTTCTCTCTGTCTGTCTCTCTCTCTCTGTCTCTCTCTGTCTGTCTGATTCTGTCTCTGTCAAGCCCTTCTGTTTCTGTTTCTGTTTCTCTCTCTCTCTCTCTCTCTCTCTCTCTCTCTCTCTCTCTCTCCCTCTCCCTCTCTCTCTCACTCTCTCTCTCTTTCTCTCTCTTTCTCTCTCTTTCTCTCTGTCTGTCTCTCTCTCTCTGTCTCTCTCTGTCTGTCTGATTCTGTCTCTGTCAAGCCCTTCTCTATCTGTTAATCTTTCTCTTTCTTTCTTTCTTTCTGTCTGTCTGTCTGTCTGTCTGTCTGTCTGTCTGTCTGTCTGTCTGTCTGTCTGTCTGTCTGTCTGTCTGTCTGTCTGTCTGTCTGTCTGTCTGTCTGTCTGTCTGTCTGTCTGTCTGTCTGTCTGTCTCTCTCTCTCTCTCTCTCTCTCTCTCTCTCTCTCTCTCTCTCTCTCTCTCTCTCTCTCACACACACTCTCTCTGTCTCTCTTTCTCTCTGTCTGTTTGATTCTCTCTCTGTCAAGCCCTTCTCTATCTGTTAATCTTTCTCTTTCTCTGCTCTGGGATAATGGACTGGTCTGTGGTATGACGCATGCAGCCGTGTCTCCAGAGGGATTACACGCAGGAAGACAGGCAGGCAGGCAGGCAGGCAGAAGATCAAACAGACAGACAGACCAATACGAACAACAACAGACAGACAACGACAGACAGCTAGGACCAGTAGTTACATATTCAGCTTCAACTTGCATCTGGATCAAAGGGTTTATTAATGTCCTCTGGTCATTGTCACCATAACACCTCCTAGTCACAAACGTACAGACCCTTTGTGCTGTATACGGCATGGTGTTATTGTCTGCTGTCCTATGATATTATGTTCTGTGTATTGTTGCTGAACATTTCAGAAAATGCAGAGCTAAACTCATAAGCTCATCCAAAACATTGAGGATTTTACCAGAATGATGATTATATTGAAAAGCCTTTATAGTTATGGCATATCCACATATCCAACGATGGAAATGCTTTAAAGGCCCAGTGCAGTCAAACATGAGATTTCCAGTGTTTTGTATATATTTCCACTGTGAAATTGTAAAACACTGTGAAATTGTAAAAAAAATAAAGTATGACAATGCTATTTTAGTGTAAGAGCTGTTTGGAAAGACTGTGTTATAATTTCAGCCTGTTTTGGTGGGAGGGAGTTTTGTCCTTTAATGGTGACATAAATTAGTTAATAGACCAATAAGAAAGAGGGTTCCAAATATCTCTGCCAATAACAGCTAATTATCAGTTTCCCCTCCTCACTCAGACCACTCCCAGACAGTCCTAGCAAAAGTCTTGCTTGAGAAATTGCCCTTTGCTAAGAAGCTATTTTTGTTTCTTTTTGACCATTTGAAAACAATCCTATTCTGTCTCCAGTATTCCATGAACAGCTCCTTAGTTTTTTTTTTACATTGAGGGAAAGGTTATTTTCCTGGCACCACTCTGCCAGGGCTCCAACCTCCTCCCTGTAGGTTGTCTCGTCTTTGTTGGTAATCAGGCCTGGCATTGCTGTGACGTCAGCAAACGTGACGATTTAGTTGGAGTCGTGCCCAACCATACAGTCATGGGTGAACAGGAAGTACAGGAGGGGGCTGAGCACACACCCCTGTGGGGCCCCCGTGTTGAGGATCAGTGTGGCAGAGGTGTTGTTGCCTATCCTCACCACCTGGGGTCGGCCCGTCAGGAAGTCTAGGACCCAGTTGCACAGGGAGGAGTTTTGACCCAGGGCCATAAGCTTAGTGATGAGCTTGGAGGTCACTATGGTGTTGAGAGCAGAGCTGTAGTCGATGAGCAGCATTCTCACATAGATATTCCTCTTGTCCAGGTAGGATAGGGTGGCGTGCAGTGCAACAATGATGTTGAGGCGGTATTCAAATTGTGGTGGGTGTCCAGGGTGTCTGCAAGGTGGAGGTAATATGAGCTGTTTTACTCACGTTACTCACTCTGGATGACATCACTCATCTCCCATCCCTGGTGACTTACTGATGGTCAGGTGACCCTTTGACTTGTGCACCACTTGAGGATGTCATAGAAAATAAGTTGGCGTGGCCAGATCTCATCCAACTACCTGTATGGTATTTTGAGACAGTGATGACTGTTGATGACTGAAGAATATGACAATGCTGTATATTTACAGTAAAACTGCAGGCTTCCTATAGAGACTTTGGGACGTATGAACAATCACTCTTCAGCCTGTACACTTTCACTTTTAGTCATTAGCTGAGCTTCCCCTTACCGTTGCAGCTTACAGTTTTTCTCAGAAACAGTATGTGAAGGGTTGACAATGTGGGTGTGTTGTGAGTGTGTGTGTTTGGGGGGGGGGGGGGCTGTGGTTGTTGGTAATTCACACTATAATCGTGGGAACATAAATACTTTATGATGACTGCTGTTATAATCTGTGATGACTGTGGGTTTAGTTAATAGACCAATAGGAAAAATGGCTCCAAACCTCTCTGCAAATAACAGCTCATTTTCAGTTTTTCCCTCCCCACTCAAACCACTCCCAGACAGTCCTAGCAAAAGTCTTGCTTAAGAATTAGCCCTTTGCTAAGAAGTAATTTTTGTTGACCATTTGATCTAAAAACAATTAGAGTAAGGTACTTAATTGTTACCCAGAAATAATTTGATATTGATGTCAAATGTGGAGGGGGGGGGGGCACCATGATGAGGATCAGCGTAGTGGAGGAGTTGTTACCTACCCTCACCTGGGGTCAGACCCATGGCCCTGAGCTTAGTGAGCAGCTTGGAGGGCACTATGATATTGAAAGCAGAGCTGTAATAAATTTTTTATTTTATTTTCTATTTCACCTTTATTTAACCAGGTAGGCCAGTTAAGAACAAGTTGCCATTTACAACTGTGACCTGACCAAGATAAAGCAAAGCAGTGCACATTAAAAGAGTTATCCTTGTTCGATAAAATTATACTAAATATATTCACGTCACCAAATAATTAAGAAAAACACTGTTTTGCAACGAAAGTCTACAGTAGCCTGAACAGCACTCTGTAAAGTAGCACCATGGTGTAGCCTCTTCTGGGTACACTGACTTCAATACAAACCTAGGAGGCTCGTGGTTTTCACCTCCTTCCATAAACTTACACAATAATTATGACAACTTCCAGAGGATGTCCTCCAACATATCAGAGCTCTTGCAGCATGAACTAACATGTTGTCCACCCAATCAAAGGACTAGAGAATGAATCTAGTAGTGAAAGCATAAGCTACAGCTAACTAGCACTGCAGTGCATATAATGTGGTGGGTAGTTGACAACAGTTGAACAGTTCTGAATAAATTCATTTCTTAAAAAATTAAGGAAAAGCAAGAAAGAGCTATATTTTGTTGCATTATTATCACTTTCACTTACTTAGCTAGCTAATGCAGCTACGTAGCTAGTTTAGCCTAGATTAACACCCGGCTCAAAAGGAGAGGGATGCTATTTTAGCTAGTTGACTATGGCTATCCAACACTGGAACTCTTCCAAGTCAAGGTAAGCTTTTGGTTTTATTTTGCCAGGAAGTTGACTGTGAACACATTCTCATTTACAGCAACAATCTGTGGAATAGTTACATGGGAGAGAAGGGGGGATGAATGAGCCAATTGTAAACTGGGGATGATTAGGTGACCGTGATGATATGAGGGCCAGATTGGGAATTTAGCCAGGACACAGGGGTTTACACCCCTACTCTTACGATAAGTGCCATGGGATCTTTAGTGACCACAGAGAGTCAGGACACCCGTTTAACGTCCCATCCAAAAGATGGCACCCTACACAGGACAATGTCCCCAATCACTGCCCTTGGGATATTTCTTTTTTTAGACCAGTGCTTCCTACTGGCCCTCCAACACCACTTCCAGCAGCATCTGGTCTCCCATCCAGGGACCAACCAGGAAAACCCTCCTTAGCTTCAGAAGCAAGCCAACAGTGGGATGCAGGATGGGATGCAGGATGGGATGCAGGATGGTGTGCTGCTGGCTTATTAATTGATTGCCATCGGGGCCCACTGGTGTAACTGCTTAAATGCTTGCTGCTGACAGTAAGTACACTGTACTACATGATTGTAGCAGGTTTACTAACACGTTAGTTTAGTAGCTATGTTGATGATGACGTTAATATGGTGACAACAATGTAGACTGTGGGTGTGTTCGTAAAGGCACTTTAGAGTGCCTGAGTGTGCTCAGAGGGCGCTCTGGGCGTTCATAAATTCAGAGTGTTTCACTCTTAGAGCGTTCAGAGTGCACACTGGGTGCTCTGGCCGAGGAGTAGGTTTGATCTGAGTGTTCTGACCCCACAACTGCTGTCAAGCACCAAAGCTAACTGGCTAAAGTTTGGGGGTATCATCGGATGGGGCCACAATGTCTCCTGACCCCTCCTGTCTCAGCCTCCAGTATTTGTGCTGCAGTAGTTTATGTGTCGGGGGGCTAGGGTTAGTCTGTTATATCTGGAGTATTTCTCCTGTCTTATCCGGTGTCCTGTGTGAATTTACATATGCTCTCTCTAATTCTCTCTTTCTCTTTTTCTTTCTTTCTCTCTCTCGGAGGACCTAAGCCCTAGGACCATGCCTCAGGACCAGCTTGCATGATGACTCCTTGCTGTCCCCAGTCCACCTGGCCGTGCTGCTGCTCCAGTTTCAACTGTTCTGCCTGCGGCTATGGAACCCTGACCTGTTCACCGGATGTGCTACCTGTCCCAGACCTGCTGTTTTCAACTCTCTAGGGACAGCAGGAGTGGTAGAGATACTCTTAATGATCTGCTATGAAAAGCCAACTGACATTTACTCCTGAGGTTGCATCCTCGGCAACTACTGTGATTATTATTATTTGACCATGCTGGTCATTTATGAACATTTGAACATCTTGGCCATGTTCTGTTATAATCTCCACCGGGAACAGCCAGAAGGGGACTGACCACCCCTCACAGCCTGGTTCCTTTCTAGGTTTCTTCCTAGGTTCTGGCCTTTCTAGGGAGTTTTTTCTAGCCACCGTGCATCTACACCTGCATTGCTTGCTGTTTGGGGTTTTAGGCTGGGTTTCTGTACAGCACTTTGAGATATCAGCTGATGTAGGAAGGAATATATAAATACATTTGATTTGATTTAAAGTTGGCTAGCTTGCTAGCTACTTTCAGACACAAATGAGAGAACACCTCACTATGACCATTTTACTCTCCCTAGCAGAGCTGGTTAGGATGTTTTCATGTTAACTAGAGCGTGGGTGACTGCTGTGCTGCTGGCAACAATTGCATTCATTTTATTTGCCCACATTTGCTGACACTGGTGATATTCAATGGGTGTTGGGCATTTGTAAATTCATCAGTTATTCTGTGCTCTGGCACACTCAGAAGAGAGTACTCTAAAATTGGAGTAGATAGCCAGAGTGAATTTACGAATGCACCCAATGTATGATATGAAGGTTTGGCTTGGATTGTTTTTTTACGCCTGGTCACGGAAAGCTGATGTGTTGTGCACTAAAGTCCGCAAGCTAGGGAAAAGGTGAGAGGGGGAGAGTGCGTAGATGTGATAAGGAATACAATGATCAAAGGGATCATGCTGTGAAAGTGAACTGTATTTGTGTGTGATCAGGGGTGTATTCATTTTGTCGATTGTGTTGAAAACCGTTCTTAAACGGAACGAAACAGGGATAAACATACCTGAATTCGTCCAATAGAAAGACTCGTTTGCAATTCTTAAACTAATGATTAAACCCTAGATCAGCTAGATGGAAGCAAGAATGAGCAAGGTGGTATTGAATGTGTCAATGTCTGTCACCTTGATTACTCAAATTTCTCTCAACCTGTGCACCTACATTGTAAATTTTAATACACAAGCTAGGTTATAGCACCTTCATGATGGGCATAGGGAAAATTTGAGTATCATGTAGTTGCCTAAACCTATCGATATTACATTGAGTTGGGTGAATGGAATATGAATGACAGTCATCCAATATACTGTAAAAGAAATAAGGCCATGCTCATAAAAAAATAATTGTCCTCGCTCGTCTTAAACCGCCACTGATTCAAATGTACAGTGCATTCGGAAAGTATTCAGACCCCTTTACTTTTTCTACATTTTGTTACGTAACAGCCTTGTTCTAAAATGGATCAAAACAAATCCTCATCAATCTACACACAATACCCCATAATGGCAAAGCAAAAACAGGTTTAGACATTTTTACAAATTTATAAAAAATAAAAAACTGAAATCACCTTTACATAAGTATTCAAACCCTTTACTCAGTACTTTGTTGAAGCAGCTTTGGCAGCGATTAACCCCTCGAATCTACTTGGGTATGATGCTACATGCTTGGCACAGCTGTATTTAGGGAGTTTCTCCCATTCTTCTCAAGCTCTGTCAGGTTGGATGGGGAGAGTCGCTGCACAGCTATTTTCATGTCTCTCCAGAAATGTTCGATTGGGTTCAAGTCCGGGCTCTGGCTGGGCCACTCAAGTACATTCAGAGACTTATCCCGAAGCCACTACTGCATTGTCTGTAGTGGCTTCGGCTTCGACCCCTGCTTGGGGTCGTTGTCCTGTTGGAAGGTGAACCTTCACCCCAGTCTGAGGTCCTGAGTGCTCTGGAGCAGGATCATCAAGGATCTATCTGTACTTTGCTATGTTCATCTTTCCCTCGATCCTGACTAGTCTCCCAGTCCCTGCCGCTGAAAAACATCCTCACAGCATGATGTTGCCACCACCATGCTTCACCGTAGGGATGGTGCCAGGTTTCCTCCAGACATGACGCTTGGCATTCAGGCCAAAGAATTTAATCTTGGTTTCATCAGACCAGAGAATCTTGTTTCTCATGGTCTGAGAGTCCTTTAGGTGCCTTTTGGCAAACTTCAAGTGGGCTGTCATGTGCTTTTTACTGAGGAGTGGCTTCCATCTGGCCACTCTGACATAAAGACCTGATTGGTGGAGTGCTGCAGGAGACGGTTGTCAAGTTGTAGAAACATCTCAAGGATGATCAATGGAAACAGGATGCACCTGAGCTCAGTTTCTAGTCTCATAGCAAAGTGGCTGAATACTTATGTAAATAAGGTATTTCTGTTTTTATTTTTAATACATTTGCAAAAAATTCTTAAAACCTGTTTTTGCTTTGTCATGATGGGAAAGTTTCTGATTTTTGCATTGTTACGTAGATGGAAAAAAGCTGTCCTTGAAATGGTCTTGATATGTTCTTCAAAAGAGAGATCAGGGTCCAGAGTAACGCCGAGGTCCTTCACAGTTTTATTTGAGACGACTGTACAACCATTAAGATTAATTGTCAGATTCAACAGAAGATCTCTTTGTTTCTTGGGACCTAGAACAAGCATCTCTGTTTTGTCCGAGTTTAAAAGTAGAAAGTTTGCAGCCATCCACTTCCTTATGTCTGAAACACATGCTTCTAGCAAGGGCAATTTTGGGGATTCACCATGTTTCATTGAAATGTACAGCTGTGTGTCATCCGCATAGCAGTGAAAGTTAACATTATGTTTTCGAATAACATCCCCAAGAGGTAAAATATATAGTGAAAACAATAGTGGTCCTAAAACGGAACCTTGAGGAACACCGAAATTTACAATTGATTTGTCAGAGGACAAACCATTCACAGAGACAAACTGATATCTTTCCGACAGATAAGATCTAAACCAGGCCAGAACTTGTCCGTATAGACCAATTTGGGTTTCCAATCTCTCCAAAAGAATGTGGTGATCGATGGTATCAAAAGCAGCACTAAGGTCTAGGAGCACGAGGACAGATGCAGAGCCTCGGTCCGATGCCATTAAAATGTCATTTACCACCTTCACAAGTGCCGTCTCAGTGCTATGATGGGGTCTAAAACCAGACTGAAGCATTTCGTATACATTGTTTGTCTTCAGGAAGGCAGTAAGTTGCTGCGCAATCATCGAACATCTCATTCCAAAATCATGAGCATTATTATGGAGTTGGTCTCCCCTTTGCTTCTATAACAGCCTATACTCTTCTGGGAAGGCTTTCCACTAGACCTGGAACATATCCCAGTCCAAGTGATCAACACAGTCTTGTAGCATTGATTCCGATTGGTCAGACCAACGTTGAACATACTTTACCACAGATGCTTCCTGCTTTAATTTCTGCATATGGGCGGGGAGAAGCAGAATGGAGGCGTGATCTGGCCTTGTAGCCATCCCAGAAATGAGAATAACAATGGTCAAGCGTCTACTCTCCGCGTGTAACACAGGGGATGTGTTGGTGGAATTTCAGGAGGATTTTCCTCCGATTTCCTATGCTTCAAATTCCATGTAATTAGTACTTGGAGTGCCACTGTGGTGACGGCTTAAACAGCCATAACCAATTATCATTTTTGGGGGAGGTAATGTGGTCGGCATTTGATGGTGATGTATTCCAGATCAGGATACAGATACATCACCACAATTCCAGATACATTCCAGATACATTTCCACTATCACATCATGAGTTCTTAATCATGAAACATACCCCTCAACCTTTACTTCCAGGGAGAGTTATTTTGTCCTGTCCGTGCGATGTCCGGATAACCCAGCAGGTTGTATGGATGGAGACGGTGTAGAAGAAGAGAGCTATGTCTCTGTAAGGTTCATTATTTTACAATCTCTTGTGTACTTCTGGAAGGAGATATTTGCCCTGAGCCAGTAGGTTACTATACACACAATTATTAAGATCAGAAGAAGCCATTGCAGCTGTTTAACTCACGTTACTCACTCTGGATGACATCACTCATCTCCCATCCCTGGTGACTTACTGATGGTCAGGTGACCCTTTGACTTGTACCATTTGAGGATGTCATAGAAAATAAGTGGGCTTGGCCAGATCTCATCCAACTACATGTATAGTATTTTGAGACGATGATGACTGATGATGACTGAGGAATATGACATTGCTGTATATTTACAGTAAAACTGCAGACTTCCTGTAGAGGCTATATGATGTGATGCAATATGAACAATCACCCTTCATCCTGTTCCCTTTCTCTTTTAGTCATTAGCTGAGCTTCCCCTTACAATTGTGGCCTACAGCTTTTCTCATAAATGGTGTGTGAAGGGGGTGATTATGTGGTTGTGTGTGTGTGTGTGTGTGTGTGTGTGTGTGTGTGTGTGTGTGTGTGTGTGTGTGTGTGTGTGTGTGTGTGTGTGTGTGTGTGTGTGTCCGTGCTTCTACACCTGCATTGCTTGCTGTTTGGGGTTTTAGGCTGGGTTTCTGTACAGCACTTTGAGATATCAGCTGATGTACGAAGGGCTATATAAATACATTTGACTTGATTTGATTTGTGTGTGTGCGTGTGCGTGTGCGTGTGCACGTGCGCGTGTGTGTGTGTGTCTGTGTCTGTGTGCAGTGGGTATCATAACTATTCAACCCCACACATTTTGTTGAGTTAGAAAGTGGGATTGAAATAGATTTAGTTGCAACATTTTTGTCATTTTCTACACAAAAAGTAAAAAGAGAGTTCTACAAATGAATATAATTTAAATAACTAAAGTATAGTTGTTGCACAAGTATTCACCCCCTTTGTTTAGGCAAGGTAAATTAGTTCAGGAGTAAAATTTGGTTTAACAAAACACATAATAAATTATGTGAAAGGGAACAGGCTGAAGGGTGATTGTTCATATTGCATCACATCATATAGCCTCTACAGGAAGTCTGCAGTTGTACTGTAAATATACAGCAATGTCATATTCCTCAGTCATCATCAGACATCATCGTCTCAAAATACCATACAGGTAGTGGGATGAGATCTGCACATGCCCACGTATGTGCTGTGACATCCTTAAACGGTGCCCATGATAGGGGTTGACATGATTTTTGAATGACTTCCCCTTTCTCTGTCCCCTATACATACAACATCTGTAAGGTCCCTCAGTCAAGTATTGAATTTCAAGTAGATTCAACTTCAATGACCAGGGAGCTTTTCGAAAGCCCCATAAAGAACAGCAGTGATTGGTAGATAGATAACTAACAAATCAGACATTGGATATTTCTTTAAGCATGGTCAAGTTAATAACTAGCTGTGGATGACGTATTAAACCACCCAGACACATCAAAGATACAGTCGTCCTTCTGAACTGAGCTCCAGGACAGGAAGGAAACTGTTCAGGGATGTCACCATGAGGCCATTGGTGACAATAAAACAGCTACAGAGTTCAATGGCTGTGAAGGGAGAAAACTGAGGATGGATCAACCACATTGCAGTGACATTGTAGTGACCTAAATGACAGAGTGAAAAGAAGAATAACATTTGACAGTATAAAAATATTCCAAAACATGCATCCTGAAGTCAAAAAGGCACTAAAGTAATACCGCAGAAAAACATGGCAAAGGATATATACTTTTTGGCCTAAATGAGGCCAAGAAGTGGGGCGGCAGGTAGCCCAGTGGTTAGAGCGTTGGGCTAGTAACCGGAAGGATGATAGATTGAATCACTGAGCTGACAAGGTAAAAATCTGTCGTTCTACCAATGAACGCGGCAGTTAACCCACTGTTCCTAGGTCATCATTGTAAATAAGAATTTGTTCTTAAACTGACTTGCCTAGTTAAATAAACATTTTTTAAAAATGCAAAGCCTTATGTTTGGGGCAAATCCAACACAACACATCACTAAGTAACTGCCTACTTATTTTCCAGCATGGTGGTGGCTGCATCATGGTATGGGTATGCTTGACATTGGCAAAGACTGGGGAGCTTTTCTGGATTAAAATAAATGGGACTGAGCTAAGCACAGGAAAAATGCTAGTGGAAAACCTGCTTCAGTCTGCCTTACACCAGACACTGGAAAATTAATTAACCTTTCAGCAGGACAATAAACTACAACACAAGGACAAATCTACAGTGGAGTTGTTTACCAAGAATTATGTTCATGTTCCTGAGCAGCCAAGTTACAGTTTTGATTTCAGTCTGCTTGACAGTCTATGGCAAGATCCCCTACACTTTGACAGAGCTTAAAGGATTTTGAATAGTATAACGGAGAAATATTGCACAATCCAGGTGTGCAACGCTCTTAAAGACTTACCTAGTAAGACTCACAGCTGTAATAGCTTTTTAACATGTATTGACTCAGGGGGGTGAAAACGTATCTAATCAAGGTATATTACTGTTTATTTTTAATTAGTCTTTTTTTATATAAAGTACCAGGGGCTCCCAGGTGACGCAGTGATATAAGACACTACAGCTCAGTACAAGAGGCGTCACTGCAGTACCTGGTTCGAATCCAGGCTGCATCACATCTGGCCGTGATTTGAAGTCCCATAGGGCGGCGCACAATTGGCCCAGCGTTGTCCGGGTTGGCCAGGGTAGGCAGTCTTTGTAAATAAGAATTTGTTCTTAATTGACTTGCCTAGTAACATTTTTTAAAGTTTAGACACACCTACTCTTTCAAGGGTTTTTCTCTTCTTTTTTTTACTAGTTTCTACATCAAAACTAGGAAATAACACATATGGAATCATATAGTAACCAAAAAGTGTTAAACAAATCAAAATATATTTTAGATTTTAGATTCTTCAAAGTATCCACCCTTTGCCTTGATGACAGCTTTGTACACTCGTGGCATTCTCGAAACCAGCCTCATGAGGGACGCTATTCCAACAGTCTTGAAGGAGTTCCCACTATGCTGAGCTCTTGTTGGCTGCTTTTCCTTCACTCTGCAGTCCGACATATCCCAGACCATCTCAATTGGGTTGAGGTCAGATGATTGTGAAGGCCAGGTCATCTGATACAGCACTCCATCACTCTCATTGGCAAATAGCCTGGAGGTGTGTTTTGGGTCATTGTCCTGTTGAAAAACAAATGATAGTCCCACTAAGCGCAAATCAGATGGGATGGCGTATCGCTGCGGAATGCTGTGGTAGCCATGCTGGTTAAGTGTGTCTTGAATTCTATATAAATCACTGACAGTGTCACCAGCAAAGCACCCCCACACCATCACACCTCCTCCTACATGCTTCACAGTGGGAACCACACATGCAGAGATCATTCCTTCAACTTCCCTGCGTCTCACAAAGACACGACGGTTGCAACCAAAGATCTCAAATTTGGACTCATCAGACCATTCGACCATGGAGAACTAATTCACGCAGTCTCCTCTGAACAGTTGATTTTGAGATGTGTCTGTTACTTGAACACAGTGAAGCATTTATTTGGACTGCAATCTGAGGTGCAGTTAACTCTAATGAACTTATCCTCTGCAGCAGAGGTAACTCGGGGTCTTCCTTTCCTGAAGAAAATGTAAAAGTTCTTGACATTTTCCGGATTGACTGACCTTCATGTCTTTAAGTGATGATGGACTGTCATTTCTTTTTGCTTATTTGAGCTGTTCTTGCCATAATATGGACATGGTCTATTACCAAATAGGGCTATCTTCTGTTTACCACCCCTACCTTGTCACAACACAACTGATTGGCTCAAACGCATTAAGAAGGAAAGACGTTCTAAAAATTAACTTTTAACAAGGCACACCTGTTAATTGAAATGCATTCCAGGTGACTACCTCATGAAGCTGGATGAGAAAATGGCAAGAGTGGCAAAGCTGTCATCAAGGCGAATTTGAAGAATCTCAAATATAAAATATATTTAGATTTGTTTAAAACTTTTTGGTTACTACATGATTCCATATGTGTTATTTCCTAGTTTTGATGTCTTCTTTATTATTCTACAATGTATAAAATAGTACAAATACAGAAAAACACTTGAATGAGGAGGTGTTCTCAAACTTTTGACTGGTACTATATATATAGATATATATTTTTAAAAATCACTTTGACATTCCAGAGTATTTTGTTTAGATAGTTGACCAAAAAAAAGACCATTAAATCAATTTAAATCCCACTTTGTAACACAATCAAATGTGAAGAAATCCAACGTGGGTGAATACTTATGATAGGCACTGTATGTGTCTGTGTGTGTGTCTATGTCTGTGGAAGTGTCTTTGTATGTGTGAACCGCGAGGCCTCTCACCATTAGTATTGTTTGTTTGTGGATGAGAGCTTGACGCACATTCTCACGAGGACAGCGATCGTCTACCACAGTCAACAAACAGAGACAGAACCGCACTAATTACCAGTGAAGAATAGTTCCTCTATCCTCCCAGAGAATATATTACTCTAAACCCTCACACAAAGGGCCTTTTAAAAGAGTGTAGATGGGGGTTAGCCACAGAGGGGTCAACCCCAAGGAAATTGCCTTTCCGTGGGGTCAGAGGCTAAAACCACATACACACACAAACAGTCAGTAAACCAGGTGTATGGATTGCCCTTATCAGGTTTTCTGGGAGATTTGAGGCTTTGGCTGTGCTCACACCCTGAGTGTCATGTTCAAACACACAATGTATTCTCACCCACAGTATTTACCAGCTTTTACAGGTACTTCTGGCCTCTGATCCTGTTGCCGGGATACTTGGAATGTCCTTACCCCATTGAAGTTGAAATATATAATGGTTAACGTAAGGGTTAAGGTTATGTTTAGGTAAGGTTTATGGTTATGGTTATAGTTAAAGTTAGGGTTAGGGTAAGGGTAGGGTTTAGGGCTAGGATTTAAGGTAGGAACGTCCCAATGATCCTGGATAGGACTAATCTATAAAACAACTGCTGAGATCAAACACCCCGATTAATTCAATAACCTTTATACATTTGGTAGAGCATGAGTGTAACGTGAGTAACATGAGTGTAACGTGAGCAGTGTGTTAGGGTGTAAAGCAAGAATAGCAGAAGAACAATCCAGGCCATGTCTCAGTGTGTGCCTGCAGCTATTGTTCAAACACAATGAGGTTAGAATTTCTCACCACATTATTACATCCAACAGCTATGTGGATGTGACGTACAACAAGGAGAGTGGTATTTCCAAACACCATTTATTACAGAAGTCTTAGTTCAAATGATGGATGAAATGCCACAGTAAATCATGTCACGGTTTGTAAAAACAAAAGTATTGTTTCATTGTGTCGTGCATTTCTTTGTGCTTATGCTGATCCAATGTGACCTTTGAAAACCAAGTAGTTCATGTGTGAGAGACCAAACAACAGTGATAATGTTTGTGTTTCGTTCTCATCCCTATCAGCACATACCAAGACAGAGGCATTGCTATTGGCTAGAAAAGCAGGAAGTAACAACAAAATAAAAGACAAACGAGCAAAACATGGCTGATAAATGTGTTTGGAAGTAAACAGTGATAGACAAAACAGTGTTGACATTGGCTATCGCTCAACGTCAGTGTTTGTGTTTGAAAGGTTTCTCATAAGAAACTAGCTCCCTGGTACACAGAAAATACCCGAACTCTGAAGCAAGCTTCCAGAAAATTGGAATGGAAATGGCGCCACACCAAACTGGAAGTCTTCCGACTAGCTTGGAAAGACAGTACCGTGCAGTACCGAAGGGCCCTTACTGCTACTCGATCATCCTATTTTTCTAACTTAATTGAGGAAAATAAGAACAATCCAAAATTCCTTTTTGATACTGTGGCAAAGCTAACTAAAAAGCAGCATTCCCCAAGAGAGGATGACTTTCACTTTAGCAGTGATAAATTCATGAACTTCTTTGAGGAAAAGATTATGATTATTAGAAAGCAAATTACGCACTCCTCTTTAAATCTGCGTATTCCTTCAAAGCTCAGTTGTCCTGAGTCTGCACAACTCTGCCAGGACCTAGGATCAAGAGAGACGCTCAAGTGTTTTAGTACTATATCTCTTGACACAATGATGAAAATAATCATGGCCTCTAAACCTTCAAGCTGCATACTGGACCCTATTCCAACTAAACTACTGAAAGAGCTGCTTGCTGTGCTTGGCCCTCCTATGTTGAACATAATAAATGGCTCTCTATCCACCGGATGTGTACCAAACTCACTAAAAGTGGCAGTAATAAAGCCTCTCTTGAAAAAGCCAAACCTTTTTAGAAAAGGCTGTTGCGCAGCAACTCACTGCCTTCCTGAAGACAAACAATGTATACAAAATGCTTCAGTCTGGTTTTAGACTCCATCATAGCACTGAGACGGCACTTGTGAAGGTGGTAAATTACATTTTAATGGCATCGGACCGAGGCTCTGCATCTGTCCTCGTGCTCCTAGACCTTAGTGCTGCTTTTGATACCATCGATCACCACATTCTTTTGGAGAGATTGGAAACCCAAATTGGTCTACACGGACAAGTTCTGGCCTGGTTTAGATCTTATCTGTCGGAAAGATATCAGTTTGTCTCTGTGAATGGTTTGTCCTCTGACAAATCAACTGTAAATTTCGGTGTTCCTCAAGGTTCCGTTTTAGGACCACTATTGTTTTCACTATATATTTTACCTCTTGGGGATGTTATTCGAAAACATAATGTTAACTTTCACTGCTATGCGGATGACACACAGCTGTACATTTCAATGAAACATGGTGAATCCCCAAAATTGCCCTTGCTAGAAGCATGTGTTTCAGACATAAGGAAGTGGATGGCTGCAAACTTTCTACTTTTAAACTCGGACAAAACAGAGATGCTTGTTCTAGGTCCCAAGAAACAAAGAGATCTTCTGTTGAATCTGACAATTAATCTTAATGGTTGTACAGTCGTCTCAAATAAAACTGTGAAGGACCTCGGCGTTACTCTGGACCCTGATCTCTCTTTTGAAGAACATATCAAGACCATTTCAAGGACAGCTTTTTTCCATCTACGTAACAATGCAAAAATCAGAAACTTTCTGTCCAAAAATGATGCAGAAAAATGTATCCATGCTTTTGTCACTTCTAGGTTAGACTGCTGCAATGCTCTACTTTCCAGCTACCCAGATGAAGCACTAAATAAACTTCAGTTAGTGCTAAATACAGCTGCTAGAATCCTGACTAGAACCAAAAAATGTGATCATATTACTCCAGTGCTAGCCTCTCTACACTGGCTTCCTGTCAAAGCAAGGGCTGATTTCAAGGTTTTACTGCTAACCTACAAAGCATTACATGGGCTTGCTCCTACCTATCACTCTGATTTGGTCCTTCTGTACATACCTACACGTACGCTACGGTCACAAGACGCAGGCCTCCTAATTGTCCCTAGAATTTCAAAGCAAACAGCTGGAGGCAGGGCTTTCTCCTATAGAGCTCCATTTTTATGGAACGGTCTGCCTACCCATGTCAGAGACGCAAACTCGGTCTCAACCTTTAAGTCTTTACTGAAGACTCATCTCTTCAGTGGGTCATATGATTGAGTGTAGTCTGGCCCAGTAGTGGGAAGGTGAACGGAAAGGCTCTGGAGCAACGAACCGCCCTTGCTGTCTCTGCCTGGCCGGTTCCCCTCTTTCCACTGGGATTCTCTGCCTCTAACCCTATTACAGGGGCTGAGTCACTGGCTTACTGGGGCTCTCTCATGCCGTCCCTGGAAGGGGTGCGTCACCTGAGTGGGTTGATTCACTGATGTGGTCATCCTGTCTGGGTTGGCGCCCCCCCCTTGGGTTGTGCCATGGCAGAGATCTTTGTGGGCTATACTCAGCCTTGTCTCAGGATGGTAAGTTGGTGGTTGAAGATATCCCTCTAGTGGTGTGGGGGCTGTGCTTTGGCAAAGTGGGTGGGGTTATATCCTTCCTGTTTGGCCCTGTCCTGGGGTGTCCTCGGATGGGGCCACAGTGTCTCCTGACCCCTCCTGTCTCAGCCTCCAGTATTTATGCTGCAGTAGTTTATGTGTCGGGGGGCTAGGGTCAGTTTGTTATATCTGGAGTACATCTCCTGTCCTATTTGGTGTCCTGTGTGAATTTAAGTGTGCGTTCTCTAATTCTCTCCTTCTCTCTTTCTTTCTCTCTCTCGGAGGACCTGAGCCCTAGGACCATGCCCCAGGACTACCTGACATGATGACTCCTTGCTGTCCCCAGTCCACCTGGTCGTGCTGCTGCTCCAGTTTCAACTGTTCTGCCTTATTATTATTCGACCATGCTGGTCATTTATGAACATTTGAACATCTTGGCAATGTTCTGTTATAATCTCCACCCGGCACAGCCAGAAGAGGACTGGCCACCCCACATATGCTCTCTCTAAATTCTCTTTCTTTCTCTCTCTCGGAGGACCTGAGCCCTAGGACCATGCCACAGGACTAGCTGACATGATGACTCCTTGCTGTCCCCAGTCCACCTGACCGTGCTGCTGCTCCAGTTTCAACTGTTCTGCCTTATTATTATTCGACCATGTTGGTCATTAATGAACATTTGAACATCTTGGCCATGTTCTGTTATAATCTCCACCCGGCACAACACACCTACTGTTTTAGCTAGCTTTCCCAATTCAACACCTGTGATTACTGTATGCCTCGCTGTATGTCTCTCTCAAATGTCAATATGCCTTGTATACTGTTGTTCAGGTTAGTTATCATTGTTTTAGTTCACAATGGAGCCCCTAGTTCCACTCTTCATACCCCTGATAACTCCTTTGTCCCACCTCCCACACATGCGGTGACCTCACCCATTACTACCAGCATGTCCAGAGATACAACCTCTCTCATCATCACCCAGTGCCTGGGCTTACCTCCGCTGTACCCGCACCCCACCATACCCCTGTCTGCGCATTATGCCCTGAATATATTCTACCATGCCCAGAAACCTGCTCCTCTTATTCTCTGTCCCCAACGCTCTAGGCGACCAGTTTTGATAGCCTTTAGCCGCACCCTCATACTACTCCTTCTCTGTTCCGCGGGTGATGTGGAGGTAAACCCAGGCCCTGCATGTCCCCAGGCACCCTCATTTGTTGACTTCTGTGATCGAAAAAGCCTTGGTTTCATGCATGTCAACATCAGAAGCCTCCTCCCTAAGTTTGTCTTACTCACTGCTTTAGCACACTCTGCTAACCCTGATGTCCTTGCTGTGTCTGAATCCTGGCTCAGGAAGGCCACCAAAAATTCAGAGATTTCCATACCCAACTATAACATCTTCCGTCAAGATAGAACTGCCAAAGGGGGAGGAGTTGCAGTTTACTGCAGAGATAGCCTGCAAAGTAATGTCATACTTTCCAGGTCCATACCCAAACAGTTCGAACTACTAATTTTGAAAATTACTCTCTCCAGAAATAAGTCTCTCACGGTTGCCGCCTGCTACCGACCCCCCTCAGCTCCCAGCTGTGCCCTGGACACCATTTGTGAATTGATCGCCCCCCATCTAGCTTCAGAGTTTGTTCTGTTAGGTGACCTAAACTGGGATATGCTTAACACCCCGCCAGTCCTACAATCTAAGCTAGATGCCCTCAATCTCACACAAATCATCAAGGAACCCACCAGGTACAACCCTAACTCTGTAAACAAGGGCACCCTCATAGACGTCATCCTGACCAACTGGCCCTCCAAATACACCTCTGCTGTCTTCAACCAGGATCTCAGCGATCACTGCCTCATTGCCTGTATCCGCTACGGAGCCGCAGTCAAACGACCACCCCTCATCACTGTCAAACGCTCCCTAAAACACTTCTGTGAGCAGGCCTTTCTAATCGACCTGGCCCGGGTATCCTGGAAGGACATTGACCTCATCCCGTCAGTTGAGGATGCCTGGTCATTCTTTAAAAGTAACTTCCTCACCATTTTAGATAAGCATGCTCCGTTCAAAAAATGCAGAACTAAGAACAGATACAGCCCTTGGTTCACTCCAGACCTGACTGCCCTCGACCAGCACAAAAACATCCTGTGGCGGACTGCAATAGCATCGAATAGTCCCCGTGATATGCAACTGTTCAGGGAAGTCCGGAACCAATACACGCAGTCAGTCAGGAAAGCTAAGGCCAGCTTCTTCAGGCAGAAGTTTGCATCCTGTAGCTCCAACTCCAAAAAGTTCTGGGACACTGTGAAGTCCATGGAGAACAAGAGCACCTCCTCCCAGCTGCCCACTGCACTGAGGCAAGGTAACACGGTCACCACTGATAAATCCATGATTATCGAAAACTTCAATAAGCATTTCTCAACGGCTGGCCATGCCTTCCGCCTGGCTACTTCAACCTCGGCCAACAGCTCCGCCCCCCCCGCAGCTCCTCGCCCAAGCCTCTCCAGGTTCTCCTTTACCCAAATCCAGATAGCAGATGTTCTGAAAGAGCTGCAAAACCTGGACCCGTACAAATCAGCTGGGCTTGACAATCTGGACCCTCTATTTCTGAAACTATCTGCCACCATTGTCGCAACCCCTATTACCAGCCTGTTCAACCTCTCTTTCATCTCGTCTGAGATCCCCAAGGATTGGAAAGCTGCCGCAGTCATCCCCCTCTTCAAAGGGGGAGACACCCTGGACCCAAACTGTTACAGACCTATATCCATCCTGCCCTGCCTATCTAAGGTCTTCGAAAGCCAAGTCAACAAACAGGTCACTGACCATCTCGAATCCCACCGTACCTTCTCCGCTGTGCAATCTGGTTTCCGAGCCGGTCATGGGTGCACCTCAGCCACACTCAAGGTACTAAACGATATCATAACCGCCATCGATAAAAGACAGTACTGTGCAGCCGTCTTCATCGACCTTGCCAAGGCTTTCGACTCTGTCAATCACCATATTCTTATCGGCAGACTCAGTAGCCTCGGTTTTTCGGATGACTGCCTTGCCTGGTTCACCAATTACTTTGCAGACAGAGTTCAGTGTGTCAAATCGGAGGGCATGCTGTCCGGTCCTCTGGCAGTCTCTATGGGGGTGCCACAGGGTTCAATTCTCGGGCCGACTCTTTTCTCTGTGTATATCAATGATGTTGCTCTTGCTGCGGGCGATTCCCTGATCCACCTCTACGCAGACGACACCATTCTATATACTTTCGGCCCGTCTTTGGACACTGTGCTATCTAACCTCCAAACAAGCTTCAATGCCATACAACACTCCTTCCGTGGCCTCCAACTGCTCTTAAACGCTAGTAAAACCAAATGCATGCTTTTCAACCGGTCGCTGCCTGCACCTGCATGCCCGACTAGCATCACCACCCTGGATGGTTCCGACCTAGAATATGTGGACGTCTATAAGTACCTAGGTGTCTGGCTAGACTGCAAACTCTCCTTCCAGACTCATATCAAACATCTCCAATCGAAAATCAAATCAAGAGTCGGCTTTCTATTCCGCAACAAAGCCTCCTTCACTCACGCCGCCAAGCTTACCCTAGTAAAACTGACTATCCTACCGATCCTCGACTTCGGCGATGTCATCTACAAAATGGCTTCCAACACTCTACTCAGCAAACTGGATGCAGTCTATCACAGTGCCATCCGTTTTGTCACTAAAGCACCTTATACCACCCACCACTGCGACTTGTATGCTCTAGTCGGCTGGCCCTCGCTACATATTCGTCGCCAGACCCACTGGCTCCAGGTCATCTACAAGTCTATGCTAGGTAAAGCTCCGCCTTATCTCAGCTCACTGGTCACGATGGCAACACCCATCCGTAGCACGCGCTCCAGCAGGTGTATCTCACTGATCATCCCTAAAGCCAACACCTCATTTGGCCGCCTTTCGTTCCAGTACTCTGCTGCCTGTGACTGGAACGAATTGCAAAAATCGCTGAAGTTGGAGACTTTTATCTCCCTCACCAACTTCAAACATCAGCTATCTGAGCAGCTAACCGATCGCTGCAGCTGTACATAGTCTATTGGTAAATAGCCCACCCTTTTCACCTACCTCATCCCCATACTGTTTATATTTATTTACTTTTCTGCTCTTCTGCACACCAATATCTCTACCTGTACATGACCATCTGATCATTTATCACTCCAGTGTTAATCTGCAAAATTGTAATTATTTGCCTACCTCCTCATGCCTTTTGCACACATTGTATATAGACCCCCCCTTTGTTTTCTACTGTGTTATTGACTTGTTAATTGTTTACTCCATGTGTAACTCTTTGTTGTATGCTCACACTGCTATGCTTTATCTTGGCCAGGTCGCAGTTGCAAATGAGAACTTGTTCTCAACTAGCCTACCTGGTTAAATAAAGGTGAAATAAAAAAATAAAAGAGGACTGGCCACCCCACATAGCCTGGTTCCTCTCTAGGTTTCTTCCTAGGTTTTGACCTTTCTAGGGAGTTTTTCCTAGCCACCGTGCTTCTACACCTGCATTGCTTGCTGTTTGGGGTTTTAGGCTGGGTTTCTGTACAGCACTTTGAGATATCAGCTGATGTACGAAGGGCTATATAAATACATTTGATTTGATTTGATTTGATTTGGTGGTCCTTGCTCTCCTGACTATGAATGACAACACATCCGACCCAATCAACCAACTGCCTAAGGGGTCACACACACACACATTAACCCTAAGTACTGATGTATGAAGGCTGTTTGGAGAGTGCAGTGAACAATTGCCCATGCCAATACACTCAGGGGCTTATTGGCAGATGTGTGTGTGTGTGTGGAGCTTTCTTTCCATTAAAAATTATAAATACGTTTTTCAGGTCATATGTAATCATAAGTGCAAGGGTAGTCCACAGAGCACAGTCCCAGCTCCCTCCTTCCTCTGACCTCTAGCAATGGGGAATGTAACCTACTTTTAGATCCAAATGTATTCGTTTACCCTCCTGCTACTTTCACACCAAGTCTGGCATTTTCACATAAAAAATGCAAAGTATACATCTGCCACACCTGCCAGTTTGGTGCTGTATTGTGGGAAGATATTTTGGGGTGCTTGGCATTTCTTCATTCTGACTAAGTATCCTATAAGCAACATTTGAGCAACATCACAAGGAAATCAATGCAATTGAAAACCATCATAAAATGCCATAAACATCCATTTGAAATGATTGGACTTGTCTTGTGTGGCCCCAGCATAACCTTAACAATGGTCAATCAAAAAGAGATCCTAACAGCACACAGTTCACACCTTCAAACCTGGTCTCCCAAAATGCCGGTCCCTCTCTCGGGTCAAGCTGTAAGAGTTACATAACCAGTGATATGTCAAACAGACACAGACACAACAACAACTTTAACATGCAAAGCTGTGACAGATACAAATGGAGCTGGAACAGTTGACATTTAACTGAGCAAACAAAGACAGCAGAAGAAAAGTGTGCAGTGTGGTTGGCTGTCAGGATGCTTTGCATCCAGTTTGCATTCCTCTATCATAGGAAAGTAGAGCGTGGGAGTGGTAGACTCCATCCCTCTACTGTGGTGGGGCGTAAAATTTAAGCACTCTTACTCTTCCCCCTCCCATCTCTCTCTCTCTTTCTCTCTCTCTCGTCTTATCCCACCTTCTGTCTATCACACTTGGCCTCTGTCTGTCATTCTCATTCTCTGAATATTTCTCTCTATCTCACTCTCTCTTTGTGTCTTCTTGTCTATGGATGGTTGATTCATGTTCACCTCTCATGAACTGTGTCACAAGTGTGTTTCAACCACTATGTTATCAGGGAGCACAAAGGGATGTTTAGTCCCCAAGTGTCTGTATGTTCATGCTATTATATTGCATTACAGTATCATTGCACTTTTCGTCTGATGTCTGTTCTTGTGCAAAGCAATTACTCTTATTGCTCTGACTCTTATGTGACTGTTAATGTAGTGGCGTGATTATTTGCTAAGCAAAGATTACCTCATTGCGCCTCCTTGGTATTGTATTCTACTCTATTCTATGCTATTTTATTATATTATTGATTACAGTTATACCCAGGCTATTGTCAGGAATTAGTGGGTATACCCGAGTCATGGTAAGAGTTGTAAAAGTCCTCTGTGTTCCTCTCAGGGCTGTGTCGGCTGAGTGTCTCTCCCTGAGCGGGGGAGTATGACACCTCTGCAGGGGTACCCCCTAATTACTGTCAAGGCCTTTTTCATGATGCTGTGGCTCCTTGTGTGAAGATTAGAAATAGACTACTAAACCACCTAGAATGTTGGGTGCTTTCCAGCACTAAGTACAGTACACACCCTCAATAGCATAAATCAGACAGACAGAGATGACAGATATTTCAATGTACCACAACATCAATCAAAGGTAGTGACACAGAGAGAAAAGAGAAATGACAACTATGTTGTTTGTCAAGTAGCATATATCAAGAGTTGTGTGGACGTTAAAAGAAGAGGAATAAGGCCCAGTAGGAATGAAGGCCATCTGTTTGGAGGCTAACTCTGTAGTTACTGACACGTAAGGACAGATACAGTGGAGCAAAAAAGTATTTAGTCAGCCACCAATTGTGCAAGTACTCCCACTTAAAAAGATGAGAGAGGCCTGTAATTTTCATCATAGGTACACTTCAACTATGACAGACAAAATGAGGGGGAAAAATCCAGAAAATCACATTGTAGGGTTTTTAATGAATTTATTTGCAAATTATGGTGGAAAATAAGTATTTGGTCACCTACAAACAAGCAAGATTTCTGGCTCTCACAGACCTGTAACTTCTTCTTTAAGAGGCTCCTCTGTCCTCCACTCGTTACCTGTATTAATGGCACCTGTTTGAACTTGTTATCAGTATAAAAAACACCTGTCCACAACCTCAAACAGTCACACTCCAAACTCCACTATGGCCAAGACCAAAGAGCTGTCAAAGGACACCAGAAAACGTACATTTCACATGAGAAGCATATTGTTACATGTATTAAACTTAGAGTTCACATGTTAACACCACCTTTTCACATGTGAAATGAATAACATGTTTTCACCTCTCATGTGAAATTCACATTTGCAGTTTTACATGAAAGAAAACTTCACATGTGCAATTGCACGTTAACATGTGGAGTTGAAATAGTTTCTCCTCACATGTGAAAAGGTGATGTTAACACACTGCAGTAACAACGTTTCTACATGTGGAATTGCAAATTCTGTAATGCCATTCTGTAAAAAGGTTACTTAGCCTACCCGAGTATATTAATTCAAGTGCATTTAAAATAATTTTCTCTTATTTCTGAGCCATCCACTCCATGATTATTATAGTCCTCCATGATGTTGCTAAACATGTATATATATATGTATTTTGAGGATTAATTTAATTGTTTTGACTGAGTGAAAAACAAGTTATATTTTCCTATTTATATGAGTGTAGCCAAGCTAAGTAGCTAGCTAAGCTAGCTCACTTTTGTATGCAAGTCAACGAGAACAAGATGTCTTTTTTTTCCTGCTATAAATGTTTAGGCTCTTAATGTATGCTACCAGTAAAATGTTTTTGAACACCTACTCATTCAAGGGTTTTTCTTTATTTTTGACTATTTTTGACATTGTACAATAATAGTGAAAACATAAAAAAAATATGAAATAGCACGTATGGAATCATGTAGTAACCAAAAAAAGTGTAAACAAATAAAAATATATTCAAATAGCCACCCTTGATGACATCAAATCAAATCAAATTTATTTATATAGCCCTTCGTACATCAGCTGATATCTCAAAGTGCTGTACAGAAACCCAGCCTAAAACCCCAAACAGCAAGCAATGCAGGTGGAGAAGCACGGTGGCTAGGAAAAACTCCCTAGAAAGGCCAATACCTAGGAAGAAACCTAGAGAGGAACCAGGCTATGTGGGGTGGCCAGTCCTCTTCTGGCTGTGCCGGGTGGAGATTATAACAGAACATGGTCAAGATGTTCAATGTTCATAAATGACCAGCATGGTCGAATAATAATAAGGCAGAACAGTTGAAACTAGAGCAGCAGCACAGTCAGGTGGAAGTTGAAACTGGAGCAGCAGCATGGCCAGGTAGACTGGGGACAGCAAGGAGTCATCATGTCAGGTAGTCCTGGGGCATGGTCCTAGGGCTCAGGTCAGTTGAAACTGGAACAGCAGCATGGCCAGGTGGACTGGGGACAGCAAGGAGTCATCATGTCAGGTAGTCCTGGGGCATGGTCCTAGGGCTCAGGTCCTCCGAGAGAGAGAAAGAAAGAGAGAAGGAGAGAATTAGAGAACGCACACTTAGATTCACACAGGACACCGAATAGGACAGGAGAAGTACTCCAGATATAACAAACTGACCCCAGCCCCCCGACACATAAACTACTGCAGCATAAATACTGGAGGCTGAGACAGGAGGGGTCAGGAGACACTGTGGCCCCATCCGAGGACACCCCCGGACAGGGCCAAACAGGAAGGATATAACCCCACCCACTTTGCCAAAGCACAGCCCCCACACCACTAGAGGGATATCTTCAACCACCAACCTACCATCCTGAGACAAGGCTGAGTATAGCCCACAAAGATCTCCGCCACGGCACAACCCAAGGGGGGGGGGGGGGGGGCGCCAACCCAGACAGGATGACCACAACAGTGAATCAACCCACTCAGGTGACGCACCCCCTCCAGGGACGGCATGAGAGAGCCCCAGCAAGCCAGTGACTCAGCCCCTGTAATAGGGTTAGAGGCAGAGAATCCCAGTGGAAAGAGGGGAACCGGCCAGGCAGAGACAGCAAGGGCGGTTCGTTGCTCCAGAGCCTTTCCGTTCACCTTCCCACTCCTGGGCCAGACTACACTCAATCATATGACCCACTGAAGAGATGAGTCTTCAGTAAAGACTTAAAGGTTGAGACCGAGTTTGCGTCTCTGACATGGGTAGGCAGACCGTTCCATAAAAATTGAGCTCTATAGGAGAAAGCCCTGCCTCCAGCTGTTTGCTTAGAAATTCTAGGGACAATTAGGAGGCCTGCGTCTTGTGACCGTAGCGTACGTATAGGTATGTACGGCAGGACCAAATCAGAGAGATAGGTAGGAGCAAGCCCATGTAATGCTTTGTAGGTTAGCAGTAAAACCTTGAAATCAGCCCTTGCTTTGACAGGAAGCCAGTGTAGAGAGGCTAGCACTGGAGTAATATGATCAAATTTTTTGGTTCTAGTCAGGATTCTAGCAGCCGTATTTAGCACTAACTGAAGTTTATTTAGTGCTTTATCCGGGTAGCCGGAAAATAGAGCATTGCAGTAGTCTAACCTAGAAGTGACAAAAGCATGGATTAATTTTTCTGCATCATTTTTGGACAGAAAGTTTCTGATTTTTGCAATGTTACGTAGATGGAAAAAAGCTGTCCTCGAAATGGTCTTGATATGTTCTTCAAAAGAGAGATCAGGGTCCAGAGTAACGCCGAGGTCCTTCACAGTTTTATTTGAGACGACTGTACAACCATTAAGATTAATTGTCAGATTCAACAGAAGATCTCTTTGTTTCTTAACATCTTTGCACACTCGTAGCATTCTCTCAACCAGCTTCATGAGTTAGTCACCTGGAATGCATTTCAATTAGCAGTTGTGCATTCTCAAAAGTTAATTTGTGGAATTTGTTTCCTTCTTAATGTGTTTGAGCCAGTCAGTTGTGTTGTGACAAGGAAGGGGGTTTTCAGAAGGTTGCCCTATTTGGTAAAAGACCAAGTCCATACTATGGCAAGAACAGCTCAAATAAGCAAAGAGAAATGACAGTCCATCATTAGTTTAAGACATGAAGGTGTGTCAATACGGATCATTTCAAGAACTTGCAGTCGCAAAAACCATCAAGCGCTATGATGAAACTGGCTCTCGTGAGGACCTACCACAACATTCTGCAGCGATACGCCATCCCATCTGGTTTGGGCTTAGTGGGACTATCATTTGTTTTTCAACAGGACAATGACCCAACACACCTCCAGGCTGTGTAAGGGCTATTTTACCAAGAAGGAGAGTGATGGAGTGCTGCATCAGATGACCTGGCCTCCACAATCCCTCGACCTCAACCAAATTGAGATGGTTTGGGATGAGTCAGATGGCAGAGTGAAGGAAAAGCAGCCAACAAGTACTCAGCATATGTGGGAACTCCTTCAAGACTTTTGGAAAAGCATGTGAAGCTGGTTGAGTGAATGCCAAGAGTGTGCAAAAGCTATCATCAAGGCAAAGGGTGGCTATTTGAAGATTCTCAAAGGTAAAAAATATTTTTATTTGTTTAACACTTGCTTGGTTACTACATGATTTTGTATGCGTTATTTCATAGTTTTGATATCTTCACAATTGTTCTACAATGTAGAAAAAAGTACAAATAAAGAAAAACCCTTGAATGAGTAGGTATTCTCTAACTTTTGACTGGTACTGTAGATAAACCCCTTACCTTCTAACGACTCTTGTGTAGCTTGTGAGCATCATAGAGCAAAATATGTGCTCAGCTTTTCCTAGATAGCTTTTAATAGTTTGTAGCGCAAACCATTCGGCGCCTTTGGGATCCGCCCTTGTCTCACAAACACAGCTCTAGCTCAGCCACCGTTAATCACACAGACTAATGTTTGTTGTCATTGGGTGCAGAGGAAATATACAAATACAATGTTTTGAAGTCTGTAGCTCAAACTTACAATGTTGTAAAGGGGTTAGATGTCTAAATTGGTTGTTGATCATTGCTAGACTACCATTTCCAGGTCTTGCCATAGATTTTCAAATACATTTAAGTCAAAACTGTAACTCGGCCACTCTGGAACATTCCCTGTCTTCTTGGTAAGCAACTCCAGTGTAGATTTGGCCTTGTGTTTTAGGTTATTGTTCTGTTGAAAGGTGAATTAATCTCCCAGTGTCACGCCCTGACCTTAGTTATCTTTGTTTTCTTTATTATTTTGGTTAGGTCAGGGTGTGACGAGGGTGGTATGTGTGTTTTTGCCTTGTCTATGGGTTTTTGTATATCAATGGGGTTTTGGAATTGTCTAGGTAAATGTAGGTCTATGGTGGCCGGAATTGGATCCTAATCAGAGACAGCTGTTTATTGTTGTCTCTGATTGGAGATCCTATTTAGGTTGCCATTTTTCCATTTTGGAGTTGTGGGTTATTGTCTATGTGTAGTTGCATGTCAGCACTAGTTGTTTATAGCTTCACGTTAGTTTGTTTAAGTGTTCTTCATTTTTTTTTATTAAAGAAGAATGTATTAATCTCACGCTGCGCCTTGGTCTCCTCGTTACGACGAACGTGACACCCAGTGTCTGGTGTAAGGCAGACTGAACCAGGTTTTCCTCTTGAATTTTGCCTGTGCTTATCTTCATTCCATTTTTCTTTTAAATCCTGAAAAACTCCCCAGTCCGTAATGATTACAAGCATACCCATAACATGATGCAGCCACCACTATGCTTGAAAATATGGAGAGTGGTACTCAGCAATGTGTTGATTTGGATTTGCCCCAAACATAATACTGCATATTCAGGACAAAACATTTATTGCTTTGCCATATTTTTTTACAGTATTACTTGAGTGTCTTTTTGCAAAAAGTATGCATGTTTTGGAATATTTGTATTATGTACATGCTTCCATCTTTTCACTCTGTCAATTAGGTTGTTATTGTGGAATAACTACAATGTTGTTGATCCATCCTCAGTTTTCTCCTATCGAAACCATTAAACTCTGTAACCGTTTTAAAGTCACCATTGGCCTCATGGTGAAATCCCTGAGCGGTTTCCTTGCTCTCCGGCTACTGAGTTAGGAAGGACGCCTGTATCTTTGTAGTGACTGGGTGTATTGATTCACAATCCAAAGTGTAATTAATAACTTTACCATGCTCAAAGGGATATTTAATGTCTTCTTTTTTTATTTTTACCCATCTACCAATAGGTGCCCTTCTTTGTGAGGCATTGGAAAATCTCCCTGGTCTTTGTGGATGAATCTGTGTTTGGAATTCACTGATCGACAGATGGACCTTACAATTATCTGTATGTGTGGGGTACAGCGATGAGGTAGTCATTCAAAAATTATGTTAAACAGTATTATTGCACACAGAGTGAGTCCATGCAACTTATCATGTGACTTGTTATGCCAATATTTATTCCTGAACTTATATAGGCGTGTCATAACAAAGGGGTTGAATGCTTTTTGACTCAAAATATAATTTTTTATTCATTTGTAAAATGTTTGAAAAACATAATTCCACTTTGGCATTATGTGGGTATTGTGTGTAGCCCAGTGACCTGAAAAAAATCTAAATTGAATCCATTTTAAAATCAGACTGTACCACAACAAAATGTGGAAAAAGTCAAGGGGTGTGAATACTTTCTGAAGGCACTGAATATAATGGTGTCTATGGACAGTATTACCAATGTAATAGGTGCGTACAGCAGTAGTTATATATGAGCCATAACCAGAATACATTGCATACATATAAAGTAAACATTATTAAAGTGACCAGTGTTCAATGACTCTAGGGCAGCAGTGTCTAAGGTGCAGGGTAGAGCTGCCACTTTCAAGGAGCAGGACTCTAACCCGGGAAGCTTATAAGAAATCCTGCTATGCCCTCCTATGAACCATCAAACAGAAAAAGCGTCAATACAAGACTAAGATTGAAATGTACTACACCGGCTCTGACGCGCGTCAGATGTGGCAGGGCTTGGAAACCATTACAGACTACAAAGGGAAGCACAGCCGTGAGCTGCCCAGTGACATGAGCCTACCAGACGAGCTAAACTACTTCTATGCTCGCTTCGAGGCAAAAAACACTGAAACATGCATGAGAGCACCAGCTGTTCTGTAAGACTGTGTGATCATGCTCTCCGCAGCCAATGTCAGTTGAAACAGGTCAACATTCACAAGGCCGCAGGGCCAGACGGATTACCAGGACGTGTACTGCGAGCATGCGCTGACCAACTGGTAAGGGTCTTCACTGACATTTTCAACCTCTCCCAGTCCAAGTCTGTAATACCAACATGTTTTAAGCAGACCACCATTGTGACTGTGCCCAAGAACACTAAGGTAACCTGCCTAAATGACTACCGACCCATAGCACTGATGTCTGTAGCCATGAAGTGCTTCATCCGTAGCCATGAAGTCATGGCTCACATCAACACCATTATCCCAGAAACCCTAGACCCACTCCAATTTGCATTCCGCCCCAACAGATCCGCAGATGATGCAATCTCTATTGTACTCCACACTGCCGTTTCCCACCTGGACAAAAGGAACACCTGTGTAAAAATGCTATTCACTGACTACAGCTCAGCGTTCAACACCATAGTGCCCTCAAAGCTCATCACTAAGCTAAGGACCCTGGAACAAAACACCTCCCTCTGCAACTGGATCCTGGACTTCCTGACGGGCTGCCCCCAGGTAATAAGGGTAGGTATTAACACATCCGCCACATTGATCCTTAACACGGGGCCCCTCAGGGGCACATGCGCAGGCCCCTCCTGTACTCCCTGTTCACTCATGATTGCACAGCTAGGCACGACTCCAACACCATCATTAAGTGGTAGGTCTGATCAGTGGTAGGTCTGATCACCGACAACAACGAGACAGCCTATTGGAAGGAGGTCAGAGACCTGGCCGTGTGGTGCCAGAACAACAACCTCTCCCTCAACATGATCAAGACAAAGGAGGTGATTGTGGACTACAGGAAAAAGAGGACTGAGCAGGCCCCCATTCTCATCGATGGGGCTGCAGTGGAGCAGGTTGAGGGCTTCAAGTTCCTTGCTGTCCACATCACCAACAAACTAACATGGTCCAAGCACACCAAGACAGCCGTGAAGAGGGCACGACAAAACCTATTCCCTCTCAGGAGACTGAAAAGATTTGGCATGGATCTTCAGATCCTCAAAAGATTCTACAGCTGCACCTTTGAGAGCATCACTGCCTGGTATGGTGCTCAGCCTCCGGCAGGAAGACACTATAGAGGGTAGTGCGAATGGTCCAGTACATTATTTACCTTTATTTAACCAGGTAGGCAAGTTGAGAACAAGTTCTCATTTACAATTGCGACCTGGCCAAGATAAAGCAAAGCAGTTCGACAGATAAAACGACACAGAGTTACACATGGAGTAAAAACAAACATACAGTCAATAATGCAGTATAAACAAGTCTATATACAATGTGAGCAAATGAGGTGAGAAGGGAGGTAAAGGCAAAAAAGGCCATGATGGCAAAGTAAATACAATATAGCAAGTAAAATACTGGAATGGTAGTTTTGCAATGGAAGAATGTGCAAAGTAGAAATAAAAAAATAATGGGGTGCAAAGGAGCAAAATAAATAAATAAATTAAAATTAAATACAGTTGGGAAAGAGGTAGTTGTTTGGGCTAAATTATAGGTGGGCTATGTACAGGTGCAGTAATCTGTGAGCTGCTCTGACAGTTGGTGCTTAAAGCTAGTGAGGGAGATAAGTGTTTCCAGTTTCAGAGATTTTTGTAGTTCGTTCCAGTCATTGGCAGAAGAGAACTGGAAGGAGAGGCGGCCAAAGAAAGAATTGGTTTTGGGGGTGACTAGAGAGATATACCTGCTGGAGCGTGTGCTACAGGTGGGAGATGCTATGGTGACCAGCGAGCTGAGATAAGGGGGGACTTTACCTAGCAGGGTCTTGTAGATGACATGGAGCCAGTGGGTTTGGCGACGAGTATGAAGCGAGGGCCAGCCAACGAGAGCGTACAGGTCGCAATGGTGGGTAGTATATGGGGCTTTGGTGATAAAACGGATTGCACTGTGATAGACTGCATCCAATTTGTTGAGTAAGGTATTGGAGGCTATTTTGTAAATGACATCGCCAAAGTCGAGGATTGGTAGGATGGTCAGTTTTACAAGGGTATGTTTGGCAGCATGAGTGAAGGATGCTTTGTTGCGAAATAGGAAGCCAATTCTAGATTTAACTTTGGATTGGAGATGTTTGATATGGGTCTGGAAGGAGAGTTTACAGTCTAACCAGACACCTAAGTATTTGTAGTTGTCCACGTATTCTAAGTCAGAGCCGTCCAGAGTAGTGATGTTGGACAGGCGGGTAGGTGCAGGTAGCGATCGGTTGAAGAGCATGCATTTAGTTTTACTTGTATTTAAGAGCAATTGGAGGCCACGGAAGGAGAGTTGTATGGCATTGAAGCTTGCCTGGAGGGTTGTTAACACAGTGTCCAAAGAAGGGCCGGAAGTATACAGAATGGTGTCGTCTGCGTAGAGGTGGATCAGGGACTCACCAGCAGCAAGAGCGACCTCATTGATGTATACAGAGAAGAGAGTCGGTCCAAGAATTGAACCCTGTGGCACCCCCATAGAGACTGCCAGAGGTCCGGACAGCAGACCCTCCGATTTGACACACTGAACTCTATCAGAGAAGTAGTTGGTGAACCAGGCGAGGCAATCATTTGAGAAACCAAGGCTGTCGAGTCTGCCGATGAGGATATGGTGATTGACAGAGTCGAAAGCCTTGGCCAGATCAATGAATACGGCTGCACAGTAATGTTTCTTATCGATGGCGGTTAAGATATCGTTTAGGACCTTGAGCGTGGCTGAGGTGCACCCATGACCAGCTCTGAAACCGGATTGCATAGCAGAGAAGGTATGGTGAGATTCGAAATGGTCGGTAATCTGTTTGTTGACTTGGCTTTCGAAGACCTTAGAAAGGCACGGTAGGATAGATATAGGTCTGTAGCAGTTTGGGTCAAGAGTGTCCCCCCCTTTGAAGAGGGGGATGACCGCAGCTGCTTTCCAATCTTTGGGAATCTCAGACGACACGAAAGAGAGGTTGAACAGGCTAGTAATAGGGGTGGCAACAATTTCGGCAGATAATTTTAGAAAGAAAGGGTCCAGATTGTCTAGCCCGGCTGATTTGTAGGGGTCCAGATTTTGCAGCTCTTTCAGAACATCAGCTGAATGGATTTGGGAGAAGGAGAAATGGGGAAGGCTTGGGCGAGTTGCTGTTGGGGGTGCAGTGCTGTTGTCCGGGGTAGGAGTAGCCAGGTGGAAAGCATGGCCAGCCGTAGAAAAATGCTTATTGAAATTCTCAATTATGGTGGATTTATCAGTGGTGACAGTGTTTCCTATCTTCAGTGCAGTGGGCAGCTGGGAGGAGGTGTTCTTATTCTCCATGGACTTTACAGTGTCCCAGAACTTTTTTGAGTTAGTGTTGCAGGAAGCAAATTTCTGCTTGAAAAAGCTAGCCTTGGCTTTTCTAACTGCCTGTGTATAATGATTTCTAGCTTCCCTGAACAGCTGCATATCACGGGGGCTGTTCGATGCTAATGCAGAACGCCATAGGATGTTTTTGTGTTGGTTAAGGGCAGTCAGGTCTGGGGAGAACCAAGGGCTATATCTGTTCCTGGTTCTAAATTTCTTAAATGGGGCATGTTTATTTAAGATGGTTAGGAAGGCATTTAAAAAAAATATCCAGGCATCCTCTACTGACGGGATGAGATCAATATCCTTCCAGGATACCCCGGCCAGGTCGATTAGAAAGGCCTGCTCGCAGAAGTGTTTCAGGGAGCGTTTTACAGTGATGAGTGGAGGTCGTTTGACCGCTGACCCATTACGGATGCAGGCAATGAGGCAGTGATCGCTGAGATCTTGGTTGAAGACAGCAGAGGTGTATTTAGAGGGGAAGTTGGTTAGGATGATATCTATGAGGGTGCCCGTGTTTAAGGTTTTGGGGAGGTACCTGGTAGGTTCATTGATTATTTGTGTGAGATTGAGGGCATCAAGTTTAGATTGTAGGATGGCTGGGGTGTTAAGCATGTTCCAGTTTAGGTCGCCTAGCAGCACGAACTCTGAAGATAGATGGGGGGCAATCAGTTCACATATGGTGTCCAGAGCACAGCTGGGGGCAGAGGGTGGTCTATAGCAGGCGGCAACGGTGAGAGACTTGTTTTTAGAGAGGTGGATTTTTAAAAGTAGAAGTTCAAATTGTTTGGGTACAGACCTGGATAGTAGGACAGAACTCTGCAGGATATCTTTGCAGTAGATTGCAACACCGCCCCCTTTGGCAGTTCTATCTTGTCTGAAAATGTTGTAGTTTGGAATTAAAATGTCTGAGTTTTTGGTGGTCTTCCTAAGCCAGGATTCAGACACAGCTAGAACATCCGGGTTGGCAGAGTGTGCTAAAGCAGTGAATAGAACAAACTTAGGGAGGAGGCTTCTAATGTTAACATGCATGAAACCAAGGCTATTACGGTTACAGAAGTCGTCAAAAGAGAGCGCCTGGGGATTAGGAGTGGAGCTAGGCACTGCAGGGCCTGGATTCACCTCTACATCGCCAGAGGAACATAGGAGGAGTAGAATAAGGGTACGGCTAAAAGCTATGAGAATTGGTCGTCTAGAACGTCTGGAACATAGAGTAAAAGGAGGTTTCTGGGGGCGATAAAATAGCATCAAGGTATAATGTACAGACAAATGTATGGTAGGATGTGAATACAGTGGAGGTAAACCTAGGTATTGAGTGATGAAGAGAGAGATATTGTCTCTAGAAACATCGTTGAAACCAGGAGATGTCATTGCATGTGTGGGTGGTGGAACTAATAGGTTGGATAAGGTATAGTGAGCAGGACTAGAGGCTCTACAGTGAAATAAGCCAATAAACACTAACCAGAACAGAAATGGACAAGACATATTGACATTAAGGAGAGGCATGCTTAGTCGAGTGATCAAAAGGGTCCGGTGAGTGGAGAGGTTGGTTGGTGATTTAGACAGCTAGCCAGGGCATCGGTAGCAAGCTAGCATAGGATGGAGGTCTGTTGTTAGCCACCTCCTGCGCTCCGTCAGTAGATTAGTGGGGTTCCGTGTGGTAGAGGGGATCAATCCAAATCACACAACAACAACAAAAATAAAAACAATAGATATAGTTATAGAGGCCCAAGAAGAAAACATAATAATAATAATAAAAATAAAAATAAATAAATGTTAAAAATTAAATAAAAAAATTTGTCCGATTGTCTATTCAGATAGCAGCCGGTAAGACAGCTAACTGTTAGCAGGCCGCAGATGGGCGTTCAGGTAACGTCGCGACGGAGGAGCCAGCCAAATAACTCCTTCGGGTAGATAACGTCGGCAGTCCAGTTGTGAAGGCCCGGTGGGGCTCCGCGAAGGCAGCAAAACGGGTCCGGATAGGCGACTGCAGCCCAGGTGCGATTGATGGAACTCAGGAGTGATTGACGGAGCTTGCTAGCTCCGGAACAATTGATGTTTGCTCCGGAATCGACGAAGGCCGATAGTCACACGGATAGCAGCTAGCTAGCTGTGAGATCCGGGCATGAATGTCCAGAGAGCAGTCGAAATCCAGGGACATGGAGAGAAAAATTGGTCCGGTATGCTCCGCTCCGAGCCGCGCTGCGCCGTACAGAACTGGCGATAGACTTTCGAGCCAAAGGATAGCCGATGACCACAAACCGTGGTTAGCTGAACACCAACGACTTGCCAGTAAAGGAGCCAACTAGCTTCTGGATTAGCTTCTGGCTAGCTTCTTGGAGGATTACAGATCTGAGGTAAATAATACTTTTTTATAAATATACATTGGTGAGGCGGTTTGCAGGAGAGTGTTTTGAAGATGAGTTGATGGAAAATAAAAATAAAATGTATGTGAAAAAGTTGTAAATATATATATATACAGGACACGACAAGACGAGGACAAAAGACGTCTGAACTGCTATGCCACCTTGGAGATTTTCACTTTTCACACACATCACTGGGGCCAAGCTTCTTGCCATCCAGGACCTCTATACCAGGTGATGTCAGAGGAAGGCCCTAAAAATCTCTCTGCTACCGCACGGTAAGCGGTACCAGAGCGCAAAGTCTAGGTCCAAGAGGCTTCTAAACAGCTTCTACCCCCAACCCATAAGACTCCTGAACACCTAATCAAATGGCTACCCAGACTTTTTGCATTGCCCCCCCTTTTTTTTCAAACTTCTGCTACTCTTTGTTGTTATCATCTCTTCATTGTCACTTTACATGTACATATTACCTCAACTTTACCGGTGCCCCCACACATTGACTCTGCACGGGTACGGTATATAGTCTTGCTATTGTTATTTTACTGCTGCTCTTTAATTACTTGTTACTTTTAGTTCTTATTCTTATCCATATATTTTTTTAAACTGCATTGTTGGTTACCGGCTCGTACGTAAGCGTTTCACTGTAATGTCTACACCTGTTGTATTCGGCACATGTGACTAATACAATTTGATTTGATTTGAATACCGCGTGGTAGCCGGCAAGTAAAAGTACTAATGTTCACTGGACGGAGACTGGCTAGTAATTACTGCTTCACAGTCTGATGGCCTGGAGATAGAAAATGTTTATCAGTCTCTTGGTCCCAGCTTTGATGCAGTTGTACTGTTTCTACCTTCTAGGCTAAGGTGGCTGAGTTCATTGATGATCTTCTTGGCCTTCCTGTCACACGAAGTGTGGTAGATGTCCTGGAGGGCAGGAACTGTGTCGCCGGTGATGCGTTGGGCTGACCCCACCACCCTATGGAGAGCCCTGCGGTTGTGTACGGTGCAGTTTCCGTATCAGTATTTTGACTCTCTCCACAGTGGCCCCATCGATGTGGATGAGGGTGTTCTGTCTCTGCTATCTCCTGTAGTCCACAATCAGCTCCTTCATTTTGTTGATGTTAATTTCCCGGAACCACTCTGCCAGGGCCCTCACCTCCTCCCTTTAGGAGTCATAGTTATTCGTAATCAGGCCTACCACTCTTGTGTTGTCAGCAAACTTGATGATTGAGTTGGAGACGTGCAAAGCCACGCAGTCATAGGTGAACGGGGAATACAGGAGGGGTCTGAGCACGCACCCCTGTGTGACCCCCGTGTTGAGGATCAGCTTGACAGAGGTTTTTTTAATTAACTTCACCACCCAGGGTCAGCCCGTCAGGAAGTCTAGGACCCAGTTGCACAGGGCTGGATCTGTTGGAGCAGTATGACATTTTTAGTTGATCTAGGGTCCTTTTTGGTGGGTCTAGGGTGTCGGGGAAGGTGGAGATAATATGATCCTTAATTAGCCTCTCAAAGCACTTCATGATGACAGAAGTGAGTGCTCCGGGGATATAGTCCTATAGTTCAGTTACCTTCGCTTTTTTTGGGTACAGGAACAATGGTTGGCATCTTGAAGCAAGTGGGGACAACATACTTGGATAGGGAGAGATTGAATATGTTTGTAAACAGTCCAGCCAGCTCTTTTGCACCTGCTCTGAGTATGCAGCTTGGGATGCCATCTGGGCCAGCAGGCTTGCAAGGGTTAACTCTCTTAAGTGTCTTGCTTACGTCAGCCATAGAGAATGAGAGCACACAGTAGAAGGGAGAATAAGATGTTTAGCTTGTCCGGGAGCGAGGCGTCATTGACCTCAACATGGCTGTCTTTCCCTTTATAATTGTCACACTCTGATCAGTTTCACCGGTCTTTGTGCTTGTCTCCACCCCCCCTCCAGGTGTCGCCCATCTTCCCCATTATCCCCTGTGTATTTATACCTGTGTTTTCTGTCTGTCTGTGCCAGTTTGTCTTGTTTGTCAAGTCAACCAGCATTTTGTTTCTCAGCGTCTGCTTTTCTTGCCCTCCTGGTTTTGACCCTTGCCTGTCCTGACTACGAGCCCGCCTGCTTAACCACTCTGCCTGCCCCTGACCTTGAGCCTGCCTACTGACCTGTACCTTTGCCCTTCGCTGGATTTTTGACCTCTGCTTACCCTGACCCTGAGCCTGCCTGCCGTCCGGTACCGTTGCCTCACCTCTGGGTTACTGACCCCTGCATGCCTTGACCTGTCTATTGCCTGCCCCTATTGGATCATTAAAACTATTGTTATCTCGACGTGGTCTGCATCTGGGTCTTACCTTCCTACCTGATAATAATCCATGATTGTCTGGAGTCCCTTCCGCATACGACTCATGTCTGAGCCGTTGAATTGCGACTCCACTTTGTCCCTGTACTGTTGTTTTGCCTCTTTGATTGCGTACGGAGGTCATAGCTTGTCTGTTTGTATACATCCATGTTCCCAGTCACCTTGCCGTTGTTAAATGCGGTGGTTTGCGCTCTCAGTTTTGAGCAAATGCTGCCATCTATCCACTGTTTTTGGTTTGGTTAAGTTCGAATCATCGCAATCGAAACCACGTCCTCTATGAACTTCTTCATGAGCCCAGTCACCGGGTCAGTGTATACGTCGATACTATTCTCAGAGGGACCCTGAACATTTCCCAGTCTGTGTGATCAAAACAATCTTGAAACAAAGATTCCGATTGGTCAGACCAACATTGAACTGTCCTTGCCACGGGTGCTTCCTGCTAAAATTTCTGCCTATAGGTGGGGAGGAGCAGAATGGAGACGTGATTTTATTTGCTGAAAGGAGGGCGGGAGAGGGCCTTGTATCCATCCCAGAAGGGAGAGTAGCAATGATCTGGAGTCTTCTATGCGTGTGTAGTATAGGAGATGGGTTGACATAATTACAGTAGCGTTTCTTCAGATGTCCCTTTTTAAAGTCCCCAGCTACAGTAAATGCAGCCCCAGGATATGCGGTTTCCAGTTTAAACAAACTCTATGGTAATTCATTGAAAGAGAAATTTTTCAAAATACACTGAAAACATCAAATACAATGTATACAGCTAAAAACAACAAGGGGATGTGAAAGCAAGTTGACATTGAGATGAAAGAAAGTGGGTTTTATTAATTTACCTGATTTTGCTAACCGTTGCTTTGGACAAAGACGTACATTTTTTTGTAATATAGAAATATCTTAAATTACAACCAATTTGATAAGATTCTGAATTGGAGATCATTTGTGATTAATCACAGCAAATCCTGTGGTTATCTCAATTAAATTGTTAAATGTTTGACAGCGAGAAATTGATATACATTGGAGGAGAAACCCAGTGTTGGCCCTCTTTGTCTAATGGTCAAGACATTGGCTTCTTCCTTGGGTTCTAATCCCGCCACTTACAAAAGCACACATGTTGAAATGTATAATATCACATGTGAAAACCGCTTGTCTGAGTCACATGAAAAATCCATGTAAAACTTCACACGTCTAAAATAAACTTGTCGACTCATGATTTTTTGTAAGGGTGATGATGTCAACCAATCGCTCAAATGAATTGTATAAAGCCCTTTCTACATCATCAGTTGTCACAAAGTACTTATAAAGATACCCAGCCTAAAAATCCCCAAAGAGCAAGCAATGCAGATGTGGACTCGCAGTGGCCATGGAAAAACTCTGAAGAAAGGCAGGAACCTAGGAAGAAACTGTCAGGGGTTCCCCTAGGCGTCATGATAGGGGCTGTACCAAATGTTTGATGTATTATAATAATTGATTATGCCTATGTTGTATTAATAGAAGGGGAGGAGTTATAAGACCCCTCCCTTCTTACATTTATAGGGTCCTAGATTACAGATTAAGAATATATATATATATATACAGTGGGGCAAAAAAGTATTTAGTCAGCCACCAATTGTGCAAGTTCTCCCACTTAAAAAGATGAGAGAGGCCTGTAATTTTCACCGTAGGTACACTTCAACTATGACAGACAAAATGAGAAAAGAAATCCAGAAAATCACATTGTAGGATTTATTTATTTGCAAATTATGGTGGAAAATAAGTATTTGGTCAATAACAAAAGTTTATCTCAATACTTTGTTATATACCCTTTGTTGGCAATGACAGAGGTCAAACGTTTTCTGTAAGTCTTCACAAGGTTTTCACACACTGTTGCTGGTATTTTGGCCCATTCCTCCATGCAGATCTCCTCTAGAGCAGTGATGTTTTGGGGCTGTTGCTGGGCAACACGGACTTTCAACTCCCTCCAAAGATTTTCTATGGGGTTGAGATCTGGAGACTGGCTAGGCCACTCCAGGACCTTGAAATGCTTCTTAAGAAGCCACTCCTTCGTTGCCCGGGCGGTGTGTTTGGGATCATTGTCATGCTGAAAGACCCAGCCACGTTTCATCTTCAATGCCCTTGCTGATGGAAGGAGGTTTTCACTCAAAATCTCACGATACATGGCCCCATTCATTCTTTCCTTTACACGGATCAGTCGTCCTGGTCCCTTTGCAGAAAAACAGCCCCAAAGCATGATGTTTCCACCCCCATGCTTCACAGTAGGTAGGGTGTTCTTTGGATGCAACTCAGCATTCTGTGTGTTTTTACCAAAAAGTTATATTTTGGTTTCATCTGACATTATAACATTCTCCCAATCTTCTTCTGGATCATCCAAATGCTCTCTAGCAAACTTCAGACGGGCCTGGACATGTACTGGCTTAAGCAGGGGGACACATCTGGCACTGCAGGATTTGAGTCCCTGGCGGCGTAGTGTGTTACTGATGGTTGGCTTTGTTACTTTGGTCCCAGCTCTCTGCAGGTCATTCACTAGGTCCCCCCGTGTGGTTCTGGGATTTTTGCTCACCGTTCTTGTGATAGTTTTGACCCCACGGGGTGAGATCTTGCGTGGAGCCCCAGATCGAGGGAGATTATCAGTGGTCTTGTATGTCTTCCATTTCCTAATAATTGCTCCCACAGTTGATTTCTTCAAACCAAGCTGCTTACCTATTGCAGATTCAGTCTTCCCAGCCTGGTGCAGGTCTACAATTTTGTTTCTGTTGTCCTTTGACAGCTCTTTGGTCTTGGCCATAGTGGAGTATGGAGTGTGACTGTCTGAGGTTGTGGACAGGTGTCTTTTATACTGATAACAAGTTCAAACAGGTGCCATTAATACAGGTAACGAGTGGAGGACAGAGGAGCTTCTTAAAGAAGAAGTTACAGGTCTGTGAGATGCAGAAATCTTGCTTGTTTGTAGGTGACCAAATACTTATTTTCCACCATAATTTGCAAATAAATTCATAAAAAATCCTACAATGTGATTTTCTGGATTTTTTTCCTCATTTTCTCTGCCATAGTTGAAGTGTACCTATGATGAAAATTACAGGCCTCTCTCATCTTTTTAAGTGGGAGAACTTGCACAATTGGTGGCTGACTAAATACTTTTTTGCCCCACTGTATTCATTATAGAGGTTTAATATTGTTTCAAAGTCTTTTCTAATATCTGCCTCTCATAAAGAAACAGTCTGAGAAATGTGTGACTGTGAAGACAGAACTCTGCAGGGGCGTGTAAGAGATAAGAGACTAGTCAGACATTCTCTATAAATCAACTTGGACATTTACGGCTAAGCTTTTAGATAACACTAAAACTCTTGTTTATATAGCTGTGTAAGTATGGTTTTGGTCACATGAGTAGAAGGTAATGACGTAGGCAGTTACATCACAGGGGGTTGACTACAAGCATGATAAAAGCAACTTGGGACCTTTTCTATTTTGCAGAACTTACTCGGAAACATGCGTGCTATGTTCCTGTTGTTAACTTCTGTCTGCAATTGCATTAATAAAGGTTTTTGAATGATTTAGTTAAAGATATTGTCTGAATGCTAATTTCACCAATGATTGACAAGGAACAAGGAACGAACCCCAACAAAATCTAGAGAGGAACCAGGCTCCGATGGGTGGCCAGTCCTCTTCTGGCTGTGCCAGGTGGAGATTATAAGAGAACATGGCCATTAAGGCAAGATTGTTCTCAAGATGTTTAAACGTTCATAGATGACCAGCAGGGTCAAATAATACTCACAGTGTTATAGAGGGTGCAACAGGTCAGCACCTCAGGAGAAAATGTCAGTTGGCTGAATGTTGAAAAAGTGTGAGTGCATTTGTGCATGTGTGCGTATTGCAGCAAACCAAATGCAGAGCCACTCAGTCCACGCTCTCACGATCCAATTTCTCTCTTCCTGTCCTCTCGCCTCTCTCACGTTCCTTCTTTCTCTGATACCTTCCTCCTCTACCATCTCCATCTAGGCTACATCTCTCTTATTCTCTCTCCTTCCCTCCCCCCTCTACTCCTCTCTTATCTTTTTTTCTCCACCCCTCCCTCCCTCTCTCACACCTCTTATTTGCTCTCTCTTTCCCTCCCCATTCACTCTTATATTATTCCCTACCCCCTGCTCTGCTCAAGTGCATGTCATTTTGTGTGTGTGTTTGTGTTTATACAATGGGTGGGTCTAGTCCTGAATGCTGATTGGTTAAAACCGCATTCCAGCCTGTGTGTATTCGACAAGTTACCACTCGCTAAATATATGACATTAAAATGCTTATTTACTCTGTTCCATCTGACTGCGCAATCCACTGTCTCATCAGCCCAGCCAAGCAATTTAGAAACTTGATCTCCATTACAAAAAGCATTTAGACATGATCTCAAATTTCTTTTACACTAACATTTAGTTTTCAACAGCCGAGATTTGTATAAACCTTGCTGTCTGTCTCTCCAATATTTGCAACATTGTTTCAATATTCAAATTCGATCTCCAGCTGTCCCATAGTAATGAACTTGTTGGGAGTCAGGAAGAGACAGACAGACAGGCAACGTTTCTCAGCCAGTCGAAATCATGAATCAGCTGCCATCATTTGGATGGATATACACAAAGAAATGTCAATTGAAAAAAAAGGTAAAATGAAACGAAGTGCAGCAAGTTTGCAGTCTTTCCAGCTTCAATTGAAAGTGATTGTGCTTGCTGGGTTGTTGGCTATCTCCTCTGAACAACAGTGTCCTGACAAGTGAGCATGTTTTCTAATCCACGTGAAATCGAGCTTGTGTGGCCTACCACTTCATGGCTCAGCCGTTATTTCTCCTAGACGTTTCCACTTCACAATAACAGCACTTACAGTTGACCGGGGCAGCTCTAGCTGGGCAGAAATTTGACGAACTGACTTGTTGGAAAGGTAGCATCCAAGGTGGTCCCACGTTGAAAGTCACTGAGCTCTTCAGTAAGGCCATTCTACTGCCAATGTTTGTCTATGGAGATTGCATGGCTGTGTGCTAGATTTTATACACCTGTCAGCAGAGGGTGTGGCTGAAATAGCGGAATCAACTTATTTGAAGGGGTGTCCACATACTTTTGTATATATAGTGTACATGTCAATACATACACATAAAAACGTGGTCACATGGAGGAGAGGCGTTGTGCCGTGAGGTGTTGCTTTATTTGTTTTTTTAAACCAAGTTTGAGGTTCACTTGCTCTATGTGAGATGAAAGGGAGATCCATGCAATCATGGCTCTATATAATACTGTATGTTTTCTTGAATTAGTTCTGGACATGGGGACTGTGAAGAGATCCCATGTGGCATGTATGGTGGGGTAAGTACAGTATGTCTGTCAGAGCTATATTTTTTAAACACATTAATATTGCTCACCAAAAGAATAATTGATGCAATCAATCTCTCCTCTGCGTTGCGCCAAGAGAGACTGACATGCATACTGTTGACATTAGCCCTCTGACTACATTGAAGGGCAAGATGTGCTGCTCTGTTCTGGGCCAACTGTAGCTTTTCTAGGTCCTTCTTTGCAGCACTTGACCATATCACAGAGCAATAGTCAAAATTAGATCAACTAGAACCTGCAGGACTTGTTTGGTCGACTGCTGCACAGAAGAAATATCAGCACAGGGCAGAGAAGCACCAGATTGAACTTCACTGTGCTTTCTAGAGTTTTCTCCAACACTGTCAACATTTCCCTTTACTGTGGAAATTGTGATCGAATCAACGCAAAATTTGCCACTTTGAAAGCAAAATACTCAAACAAAACTAACTATGCAAAACTAACTATGCAAGAGATTTTGTTGTAGGCAGAGCGCATCGGAGTAGGATTCTATTGCAATGACAGGCAGGCCCATTCTCTACACAGACCTGTGCGCCATATTCAATCAGAGCTGCTGTAGGCCTATATGCAAATAGACCATGGCCATACATGGATTTGTGCCATTAACTTTGAACTGGACTGTTTTACAGCATGAGCGGTCATGATTATTATAGGCTTGTTTTGAGATTGAAGCGAGAGCTGCATGTAGCCAAGTGTTCACATTTGTTCATATTCTTTGCTAGTTAGTGAGTTATTAGCTAAGTTATAACTAACTTGTAGTCAGCAATGTGGGAGTGAATGCTTCCTACAAGAGCACAAACTTTGTTTGTGGGAGTCGGGTAAAGAGATTTGTTTTGTCTTAATGGGGCAGTGTTGTATTTTGAGACAGACTTGAATAAGCTAAATATCCAATAGGCAATGAGTAGCAAGCATACTTTGTCTGATTCTCTGTAATAATGGTATGGGAATCATTTAGCATTTTATTTTGTAAAGTTGTTTCTTGCATCAAACAATACAACAGAATGTTCAGACCTTGTCTGAAGGACAAGTGGATTTCCCAAAAGTTTGCTAAGAGCTGGCAGCAAGCTGATTGATCTGCTGTTAGAACCATTAAAGGATGCTTTACCATTCTTGTGTTGCGGAATGACTTTAGCTTCCCACCAGGTCTGAGGACAAACTCTTTTCTCTAGGCTCAGATTAAAGATATGACAAACAAGACTGGCAATATTGTCCACTACCATCCTCAGTAGCTTCCCATCTAAGTTGTCAATACCAGGTGGTTTCTCATTATTGTTTGTTTATGTGTAACTTTGTGTTGTTGTTTTTGTTGCACTGCTTTGCTTTATCTTGGCCCGGTCGCAGTTGTAAATGAGAACTTGTTCTCAACTGGCCTACCTGGTTAAATAAAGGTGAAATAAATACAAAAATAAAAATTGATGGACTGCAATAATTTTTCCACCTCTCCTGTACTAACTTTACGTATTTCAAAATTACAATGTTTTTCTTTCATTATTAGAAATTTTATGCATGAATATGGTGGCTCACAGATTGTTGTTGGCATTTCATGTCTGAGTTTGCCCACTTTGCCAATGAAATAGCCATTCAAATAATTGCCAATATCAAAAGGTTTTGTGCTGAATGAGCCTTCTGATTCAATGAAAGAGTTGAATGAGTCTTTCTGCCCACAATTTCATTTAAAGTACTCCATCATACTTTATATCGTTTCTCTTAGTTCAGTAATACAGTTCCTTCTACTTTTTTTTTCAGTTTAGTAATATAATTATAATATAGAATAGAATTGCATGATGTGTGCAACAACAACAAAAAGGTTCAGAACCATTTTTGGTTTAACTTTTTCCGCGGAGGTAAGGAGAGGAAAGGCAACTTGAAAGTCGAGGGAGCGAACATAAACGCCGTGACGAGCGAGTGCCAACTCGAGCTCTGCTTTACATCAGCAGCTTGGGAGGAAACATCACGTGGTGACACATATTCCGGGACTGACGCCACCGTCCTCGTCTCTAAGCAACCTCTCCATCCGCACCGCGTCACCGCGCGCCAAGCCGCACGGTTGCCCAGCAACTTCAGTTTTGCGCTCGCGCCCGGCCTCGCGCCCCACTCGAAGCTCTGACGCGGGTGTGACGTCATTGAAATGTTGTCAATTTGTTATGGGAGGAGGAGTTTCCCCTTGAACACTGTGGATGTCCGCATTCCATAGGAGCTCACATGCAGACGGAGTAGGGCAGTGCAAGAGCCGATTATATGACCTGACAAGTCACCCTGTAAATAGTTCTTACTGGCACGACTGGCACACTGTGCTGTACATTTCTGTACATATTTCGTTAAAAGAAAGACAATTAAAAAGTTATATGCCGTTTTATTATACTTTTCTCGTATTTTTTTCTCGTAATATCCTTATGGAATGACTTGTACCTGCCTATGACAACCGATTGAAATGTGAGAGGTGTAACGTTACCGACATCCAAAACGGTAAGACACTGCAATGCTCTTATGATTGTTTGGAAAAAAAACTGGCTGATAGTTCATTGTAGTTTTATAATGGAAATGTATAATGATCGGGTTTTTTTATAGTTTTTTTTTAATTTGTCTCAGATTTAGGCAGCCTATATGCGCCTTGCTGCCATTGAACTTTTAATTTAACACATAACAATTGTGTGTTGTGTTATAAAGGCCTACATTATCCATTGACTTCTCACATTTGGGTATGTTTATAGCTTGAATCCGGCGCTTATCAAATATAATGAATAAACTATATGTTTAGTTCAGTAGGATAATTACATTTAGTGCAAGATTGTACAGATGTGAAGGGATGTGGTCTATATTTAATACTTTTCTGCGTCATCATGGTGCAATGCAAATGTTAATTCAGAATCTTAATTGTTGATGAGCACGAATAGACTACGCCTAGCTAAATGTGTAGCCTAATGATTAGGACTATAATTATAACGTTATTATCATTCGTTATAATAATACACTGATAATGTAATGCATTTGATAACACACTAATAATAGGCCTACAATAATAAAAACAAATATAATAATGGCATTACGCATAGGCTTATGTGCATTTGATATTTACAATTTTGTATTTTGCGTCGCAGATAGCCAACTACACACAATTTGAATCCTATCCTTTGGAATAGTTAATCAGTGTGGCATCATGGTGATCGTAACGGAGAGAAGCCCGGGCTCCCAGCCCAACCATACGGGCTCCCAGCCCAACCATACGGGCTCCCAGCCCAACCATACGGGCTCCCAGCCCAACCATACTCATGGAAGGCCTCTACAGGTCGGCTTCTACGAGATCATCCGCACACTGGGGAAAGGAAACTTCGCTGTGGTCAAACTGGCAAGGCACAAAGTCACCAAAACACAGGTTAGCATCCCTGCTCTTTCATTAACAATGCTTTCATGTCATATTTTATTCCTTTCAAAATCACACAGACAGAACTCATTTTTATTATTTTTTAAATTGATAGAATCATATCAGCCTCTCATATTGCATTTGTCCTAGATATAGTAGACCTACATACCCGTGTGTTTACAGTTTGCTTTTTTGGTTGGTTGTCCACTGCCAGGTGGCCATAAAGATCATTGACAAGACCAGACTAAACCCATCCAACCTAGAGAAGATCTACAGAGAGGTCCAGATCATGAAGCTGCTGAACCACCCCCATATCATCAAACTCTACCAGGTGTGTGTGCTGTCTATTATAATATGGTTACATTGTTATTGGATGTGTGTGTGTGTGTGTGTGTGTGTGTGTGTGTGTGTGTGTGTGTGTGTGTCTGTGTTCTTTTGGGTGTGTGTGTGTGTGTTCTTTTGGGTGTGTTGACTGACACTGTATCCTGCATGGATACAGATGAGTGACTGGTCCATGTGTTTGGCTACGTGTCCACAGAGAGAGACACAGGCTGAGCGGGTGCTGAGGACAAACACAGGCAGAATAAGCAAGAGAGGTAGAGGGAGTAGGGATGGAGGTGTGGTGGCAAGGAAGAGAGGGGTGGAATTGTGGGATTAGATGGAGAGAACGTAAGGACTCAGTGTGTGCTGCAGCTGTACTATTGTCATGGAGTGTGTGTGTCTTCATCTTAAAGCTAGCTGCTGACTCCTAGGACACGTTGCTGTGAAACATAAGTACACATATTAATTCAATCCTTTTTGACCTCTCTTTCTCTTTGGGGAGATGATGACAGAGGGAAGGAAAGAGAATTGCTTGGATGAGTCAGTCTCTGTAGGTCTGAGTGTCAAGCTCAATTAGCGTCTATGGTAGTCAAGTGCAATGTTTCTGTTCCTCTCGTAAAGGTGGCCCCGCCAAGCACTACTGCTGCTCGGCCCCTAATGACGCTACCACAAGTCCACTTTTTCCCTCAGCGGGCCTGACACTTTTGTGCAGATGCCCTTACACACACACACACACAAAGTACACACACAGCACCCAATGCGACCCCACTCGCACGCCTTGAGTAAGACAGGAAAGTCATATGTTTTCCAGAGGACGATTCCTCAGTTAATCTCTATGTCAGATGAGCCACTGTGAGCAGATGAATACAGAGGGATAGTCCCCCTAAAGAGACACAGATCTCTATCTCTCTCTCTCTCTCTCTCTCTCTATATATATATATATATATCTATCTATCTATATCTATCTATCTCTGTATATATATATATATTTATCTATATCTATCGCTATCTATCTACATATCTATATACAGTGCCTTGCGAAAGTATTCGGCGCACTTGAACTTTGCGACCTTTTGCCACATTTCAGGCTTCAAACATAAAGATATAAAACTGTATTTTTTTGTGAAGAATCAACAACAAGTGGGACACAATCATGAAGTGGAACGACATTTATTGGATATTTCAAACTTTTTTAACAAATCAAAAACTGAAAAATTGGGCGTGCAAAATTATTCAGCCCCCTTAAGTTAATACTTTGTAGCGCCACCTTTTGCTGCGATTACAGCTGTAAGTCGCTTGGGGTATGTCTCTATCAGTTTTGCACATCGAGAGAGCGACAATTTTTCCCATTCCTCCTTGCAAAACAGCTCGAGCTCAGTGAGGTTGGATGGAGAGCATTTGTGAACAGCAGTTTTCAGTTCTTTCCACAGATTCTCGATTGGATTCAGGTCTGGACTTTGACTTGGCCATTCTATCACCTGGATATGTTTATTTTTGAACCATTCCATTGTAGATTTTGCTTTATGTTTTGGATCATTGTCTTGTTGGAAGACAAATCTCTGTCCCAGTCTCAGGTCTTTTGCAGACTCCATCAGGTTTTCTTCCAGAATGGTCCTGTATTTGGCTCCATCCATCTTCCCATCAATTTTAACCATCTTCCCTGTCCCTGCTGAAGAAAAGCAGGCCCAAACCATGATGCTGCCACCACCATGTTTGACAGTGGGGATGGTGTGTTCAGAGTGATGAGCTGTGTTGCTTTTACGCCAAACATAATGTTTTGCATTGTTGCCAAAAAGTTCAATTTTGGTTTCATCTGACCAGAGCACCTTCTTCCACATGTTTGGTGTGTCTCCCAGGTGGCTTGTGGCAAACTTTAAACAACACTTTTTATGGATATCTTTAAGAAATGGCTTTCTTCTTGCCACTCTTCCATAAAGGCCAGATTTGTGCAATATACGACTGATTGTTGTCCTATGGACAGAGTCTCCCACCTCAGCTGTAGATCTCTGCAGTTCATCCAGAGTGATCATGGGCCTCTTGGCTGCATCTCTGATCAGTCTTCTCCTTGTATGAGCTGAAAGTTTAGAGGGACGGCCAGGTCTTGGTAGATTTGCAGTGGTCTGATACTCCTTCCATTTCAATATTATCGCTTGCACAGTGCTCCTTGGGATGTTTAAAGCTTGGGAAATCTTTTTGTATCCAAATCCGGCTTTAAACTTCTTCACAACAGTATCTCGGACCTGCCTGGTGTGTTCCTTGTTCTTCATGATGCTCTCTTCGCTTTTAACGGACCTCTGAGACTATCACAGTGCAGGTGCATTTATACGGAGACTTGATTACACACAGGTGGGATTGTATTTATCATCATTAGTCATTTAGGTCAACATTGGATCATTCAGAGATCCTCACTGAACTTCTGGAGAGCGTTTGCTGCACTGAAAGTAAAGGGGCTGAATAATTTTGCACGCCCAATTTTTCTGTTTTTGATTTGTTAAAAAAGTTTGAAATATCCAATAAATGTCGTTCCACTTCATGATTGTGTCCCACTTGTTGTTGATTCTTCACAAAAAAATACAGTTTTATATCTTTATGTTTGAAGCCTGAAATGTGGCAAAAGGTCGCAAAGTTCAAGGGGGCCGAATACCTTCGCAAGGCACTGTATATCTCTATATATATATTTCTATATATATCTCTATATATATATACATATATATATCTATACATATCTATATCTCTATATATCTCTAAATATATCTCTATATCTATCTATCTCTGTATGTATATATAATCTCTATACGTCTCTATATATATCTATCTCTCTCTATATATATATATATTTCTCTCTCTTTCTATATATATATATATACAGTATATATCTCACTCTCTCTCTCTCTCTCTCTGTAGATCTCTCTCTCTCTCTCTCATTTCAATTTAAGGGGCTTTATGTGCATAGGAAACATATGTTTGCATTACCAAAGCAAGTGAAATAAACACAAGTCTCTCTCACTCACTCTCTCCCTCTCTCTGTTGCTCCTTCTCTCTCTGGGAAACAGTGAGGTTTGAGCATGTCAGGTGCTAGCTGTTTGATGAAGGTTAGAGCAGGTTTCTATGACCTGAGGGAAACCCTTTTCTCTTTCACACCCCATCATCTGCCCACTGAGGGGGAGGTGTAGTGCAGTGAAGGCGATTGTGTGATCCAGAGGTCACATCCTCTCCTTATCATCCTCCTCTTCCAATAACCGAAAACAGAACAGTGAATTACGAGCAGTCTGTACCGTATGACTAGTCGAGGAGAGAAAGTAGCTAGAAGAGGATAGGGGGAAAGCCTCACGAATAACACCAAAGTGTTGATCCTTGACCTTTAAATAAGCTGCAGTTTCCATCTTATGTGAACAAAATGTCCCTTTTTTCTGCATTTCTGAAGATGATCACAGCCTCTCTCTCTCTCTCTCTCTCTCTCTCTCTCTCTCATTCACACACTCCCCCACACACCACTTAAGGGCCAGTATGAGGGCCCTTAACGTGCTAGACTTCTTCTCTGGAAGCCTGTATGACATCAGCAGCACCTCTAGGTGAGAGGGACACAGGGTGGTTATCATCTCTCTCAGATAAAGACTATAAATTACTCCCTGTATGGGAGCCTCTGTGCCGCCATAAAAATGACTGCTGCCCAACACCTCACTGTCTCTCACAGAGTTAGAAAAGTGAAAGAGAAACTGGGTTGGAAATGAAATGAGGCTATAAAATGTGTGACATAGCTTTAGGTGTTGGTTTATTGAGTCCTGGCAGTGATGAATATCAGTCTTTTCTTCAGAAGAGGTAGTGACACAACACTTCCACAATGTTTGGTCCCCGAGGGCTCTCCTGGCCCTGGGAAGTTTCCTGGAGTTCCAGGAAGGTGCTGGGACATTGTGTCTTTCCTTATTTTTCTTTTTGTATTTGCGGTGGTGATGAGTTCTCGATACACAAGCTCGTCCTTTGTGTCTGAACATTTCTCTTCCTTTCCCAGAAGGAAAGAGATTTGGTTTCTGTTGAAAACAGATGACAGACAACACAGTATTAGTGGGAATACTGGTCAGTATGCTCTTGATGGTGCAGCTATAGATCCTCAAAAGGTTCTACAGCTCCACTATCGAGAGCATCCTGACCGGTTGCATCACCGACTGGTATGGCAACTACTCGTTATCTGACCGTAAGGCGCTATAGAGGGTAGTGCGAACGGCCCAGTACATCACTGGGGCCAAGCTTCCTGCCATCCAGGACCTATATAATAGGCGGTGTCAGAGGAAAGCCCATAAAATTGTCAGAGACTCCAGTCACCTAAGTTATAGACTGTTTTCTCTGCTACCGCACGGCAAGCAGTACCGGAGCGCCAAGTCTAGGACCAAAATATGCTCCTCAACAGCTTCTACCACCAAGCCATTAGACTGCTGAACATAAAAATCGCCACCGGATTATTTACATTAACACCCCCCTCTTGTACACTGTTGCTACTCGCTGTTTGTTTGTTACCTACACATAGTCACTTCTCCCCCACCTACATGTAGAGATGACCTCAACTAGCCTGTACCCCTGCACACTGACTCGGTACTGGTGTCCCCTGTATATAGCCTCATTATTGTTATTTTTATTGTGTTACTTTTTATGACTACTTTTTATTTTAGTCTACTTGGTAAATATGTTCTTCTTCTTGAACTGCACTGTTGGTTAAGGGCTTGTAAAGCATTTCACTGTAAAGTACTTGTTGTATTCAGCGAATGTGGCAAATAAAGTTTGATTTGAACACTGGTTTGAACTATTTCTGTGTTCATATCCTATAAACAAAGAGCATGCAGGAAGTGCCTGTCAGCTCTGTTATGCAACAGTGCATATCATGGAAAGTCAGCGTGCCGTGTGTGTGTGTGTGTGTGTGTGATTGTGTGTGTGTGTGTGTGATTGTGTGTGTGTGTGTGTGTGTGATTGTGTGTGTGTGTGTGTGTGTGTGTGTGTGTGTGTGTGTGTGTGTGTGTGTGTGTGTGTGTGTGTGTGTGTGTGTGTGTGTGTGTGTGTGTGTGTGTGTGTGTGTGAATGAGAGGAAGTGTGGTCAGGGGAAAGATATGGTGTCCAGAAAACATCCCCAGTGCCCAGTCCTGTCTCTGCTAAAACACTTACAGCAGCCTTTACAGTGGAAAGACCTCTTTCCTCACGTTATCACTGCAATTGTGCGTAGCCTACTTCTTGCTAACCTCTTTCCATTGTCTCTCTTTGTATTCCTCTTAGGTTATGGAGACTAAAGATATGCTGTATATTGTGACAGAATATGCCAAAAATGGAGAGATGTTCGGTGAGGATTAAATTCATTATCCCCTTTGTTGTAAACTGTGTTGGGCTGTTTCATTTGACATAATAAAGGGGTCAAATAGATATCAAGGTCCTCTCTTACCCAGTATTTACAGTCCTTATTCAGTTCTCTGAATCTAAACTCTCTTCTTCTCTCCCTCTTTTCCTCTAGACTACTTGACCTCAAACGGGCGCATGAGCGAGGATGAGGCACGGAAGAAGTTCTGGCAGATCCTGATGGCGGTGGACTACTGCCACAGACACCACATCGTTCACCGTGACCTCAAGACTGAGAACCTGCTGCTGGACACCAATATGAACATCAAACTGGCCGGTGAGTCTGTGTGGGAGATAACAGATAGCAGACTACCCTCTGTCCTTGATGGTTCCCTACTGATATCCAGACTGCTAAATGTCTCTACTAAAGAGAAGCCATGCATCACTGGGTCGGTGCTAATGAAGTGTCAACTGCCAAGAATTAGAGGGTTCTTCATGGTAAAATAGTAGAATAAGAGCAGGGCTGATCTGATGCCACAAAGACCAAGTGTGACAGTCTGTCGTCAAAAAACACACACACTAACACATACACACACACACACACACACACACACACACACACACACACACACACACACACACACACACACACACACACACACACACACACACACACACACACACACACACACACACACACACTAACACACACACACACATGCGCATGCACACAGCAACACAAATAATCATTAGTCGATCTCTCTCTCCTTCCCATTCAGACTTTGGATTTGGAAACTTCTACAACTCCGGCGAGCCCCTGTCTACGTGGTGCGGCAGCCCCCCCTATGCAGCACCCGAGGTGTTTGAGGGGAAGGAGTACGAAGGGCCACAGTTGGATATCTGGGTAAAGGCTGACAGGGAAACCGCACACAACATGGCTACCCATGTTTTGAACGCAGGTTGACATTTATTGTCATGAATCTTGCCTTGGAGACAGCTCTGCAGAGTGGTCACTAGCTGGCACAGCCACAGAGTCATAAGATCTGATTTTAAACCTAACATGTTGACCACACCGACGCGTTGCGCGTGTGCGAGCTTTGCAAAATAAATGTAGACATACATGTTATTCAGTCATTTCAACTGCTCGCGCCCATCAATGAGGTTCTGTTTGCCAACCGCCATATAAAGTCCACAGGAGAAGAAGCCTGAAGGAGGAGAGTTTACTAGACAGTAACTAGGTTTCCCCTTGTATCTGTGGATGAATTGTCAGAGTAGAGAACACACGATTTTGTGTGACTCAAAATGAGTAAAAATTCTACAAATATCGATAAAAAAAAAGGACCTTGTGTATTTCAGGTACAATAACAACCTAATGTTTATTTCCCAGGACAAATGAGCTAGCTATAGCAAGCTAGCTAGCTAAATGTCCATGAATGTTTCATGTGTTTCGACCTGCTTCAGAGTACGTTTTCAATATTTCAACCTGCGTGTCCTGATTGCATCTGGTGTGGATGGACAAAATCAACATGCGTGTGATGGTGGACTCACCCGCGTGCCCGGTCTAGTCAGCATGTAACCCTAACCTTAACCTTAACCACACTGCTAATCCTAATGCCTAACCCTAACCTTAACCTTAACCACACTGCTAATCCTAATGCCTAACCCTAACCTTAACCTTAACCACACTGCTAGTCCTAATGCCTAACCCTAACCTTAACCACACTGCTAATCCTAATGCCTAACCCTAACCTTATAACCTTAACCACACTGCTAATCCTAATGCCTAACCCTAACCTTAACCACACTGCTAATCCTAATGCCTAACCCTAACCTTAACCACACTGCTAATCCTAATGCCTAACCCTAACCTTAACCTTAACCACACTGCTAATCCTAATGCCTAACCCTAACCTTAACCTTAACCACACTGCTAATCCTAATGCTTAACCCTAACCTTAACCACACTGCTAATCCTAATGCCTAACCCTAACCTTAACCTTAACCACACTGCTAATCCTAATGCCTAACCCTAACCTTAACCTTAACCACACTGCTAATCCTAATGCCTAACCCTAACCTTAACCACACTGCTAATCCTAATGCCTAACCCTAACCTTAACCTTAACCACACTGCTAATCCTAATGCCTAACCCTAACCTTAACCACACTGCTAATCCTAATGCCTAACCCTAACCTTATAACCTTAACCACACTGCTAATCCTAATGCCTAACCCTAACCTTAACCACACTGCTAATCCTAATGCCTAACCCTAACCTTAACCTTAACCACACTGCTAATCCTAATGCCTAACCCTAACCTTAACCACACTGCTAATCCTAATGCCTAACCCTAACCTTAACCTTAACCACACTGCTAATCCTAATGCCTAACCCTAACCTTAACCTTAACCACACTGCTAATCCTAATGCCTAACCCTAACCTTAACCTTAACCACACTGCTAATCCTAATGCCTAACCCTAACCTTAACCTTAACCACACTGCTAATCCTAATGCCTAACCCTAACCTTAACCTTAACCACACTGCTAATCCTAATGCCTAACCCTAACCTTAACCTTAACCACACTGCTAATCCTAATGCCTAACCCTAACCTTAACCTTAACCACACTGCTAATCCTAATGCCTAACCCTAACCTTAACCACACTGCTAATCCTAATGCCTAACCCTAACCTTAACCTTAACCACACTGCTAATCCTAATGCCTAACCCTAACCTTAACCTTAACCACACTGCTAATCCTAATGCCAAACCTTAATCATAAATAAAGACCAAAAAGCTATTTTTAGTTTTCATACATGTTTTATGATTTTGCCAATTTTGACTTTGCAGCTGGCCTATCTAGCAGAAATAGCTCAGTTCTGCCACCAGGGCAAGATTCATGACAATAAACAAAGCGTTTTGCAACCAAGTTCTACTCTTTTCATGTAAAATGAATGAACACAGAAGTAATGGGAGAGACCATTTGTTGACGTTCTCCTGGTCTATCTCCCTACAGAGTCTGGGTGTGGTTCTGTACGTTCTCGTGTGCGGATCCCTTCCGTTCGACGGGCCCAGCCTTCCCGCCCTCAGACAGAGAGTCACAGAGGGGCGCTTCAGAATCCCCTTCTACATGTCTCAAGGTATGCATCACCATGGCAACAACACAGTGACATATTTCATAGTGTAATTGGGATTGATACATTTACTGATGAAATGGCTGGTTTATATTAAATTAAATCACATGCTCTAGCATCGGAGAATGACCTTGCTTTCCCTTCTACCTCCCTCCTTCCATCCTCCCTCTCTCTCCCTCCCACTCTTTTCCCCCCAGACTGTGAGAACCTGATCCGTAAGATGCTGGTGGTGGACCCAACCAAGAGGATCAGCATGGCCCAGATCAAGCAGCACCGCTGGATGCTGGCTGACCCCACAGCCCCTAACCAGACCCTCAGTATGGCACTGCCCCTCACAGACTACAACTCCAATCTGGGGGACTACAGCGAGCCCGTCCTGGGCATCATGCAAAGCCTGGGCATCGACCGCCAGAGGACCATCGAGGTGAGTGGCAGATTGGTTGATGTGTTAATTGGCTGATTGGTTGATTGGTGTTATCGTCATGGAAGGAGGATTAGAGGAGTGTAAGGAGTGAGGGGAGCTGTGTTGTTATATAGATTAAAGGTTATAGGTTATATCGTCGTTTATACAGAGTATCACTAGTGTCCTAGAAATACAGTATTTGAAGTACACTGTAGAGACAGCTAATGGGGTTGGGTACTGGGTTGAAAGTGGTGAGGCTGTGAGACAGTTAGTAATGTCTGGCAGTAGAGTAGGTGGTATGTTATGCTGCCTCCCAGGCAGGCACCACAGTCAAACACACCCTGGATCCCTGTACGCCTGGTGGGCTTACTACTCGTTTTGTAGGGAGAATTAGGGGGATAACTGGCATCTGCTTTTAGAGGCTGACACTGAGCTGAGGAGACGAGCTCCAACAGCAGTCTCTCAGTAGATCAGACTGAGTGAGTGCAGAGTGATGGGCGCAGAACGTGTGTGTTTCCTGTCTGACAGAAATAGAGAGTGAGAGAAACAGTCCTTTATTATGACACCCTTTGAACCAAAATGGCTGACTAACATGTCCTTAGCTGTATTGGAATACTCATACTAGCCGCACTAACCATAGTATTTGTGACATAAATGAAGTATATAGTATGCATATTGGTCATAGTATGGATATAGTTAGTATTCCAAACGTTCTCGGATGTCATACTACATTCGCCAAAATATGAAGTATACGAGCTCTGGACACTATTTCCGTGCTTTTAGGGCCCATAATGCAATTCTTCAGAAATTGGTTTTCAGATTTGAAGAAAATGTCGGATAATATGCAGCCGGAGTCCAACGAGAGCGGATACAAATTCAATGCTTTAACTAATTATGACAAATGTTAAGATACCTTACATGTTATGTTGTCTGACAATTTCTTAGCTACGCTATCCTTGTGAACTGCATAGCATATCATTACAGCAGTATGTACCGGTATGTTAGCTAGCTAGCTAACGTTTTTTGGCTACTAATACATTGAACTTGCCAGTATATTAACTATATGCTATTTAACTAACTACCCAACATTTATTAACTTGATTATTTCCGTTATTCTTAGTGGTATAGTCGTTGTGCGTTCTTAATGCACATTCAGGTGCATTCGTAAATTCTCTCTGGCTATCTACTCTGATTTCAGAGCACTCTCCTCTGAGTGTACCTGTGCCAGAGCGCAGAATAACTGATGAATTTATGAACACTCAACACCTGTTGAATATGGCCAGTGTCAGTAAACATCAGTAAATAATCATAATTAAATTGTTGCCAGCAGCACAGTTACAGTCACCAACACTCTGGATAACATGAAAACAGCCTAACCAGCTCTGCTGGGGAGAGTAAAATGGTCAGAGTGAGATGTTCTCTCATTTGTGTCTGGAAGTAGCTAGCAAGTTAGTATCAACCCTACTCCTCGGCCAGAGCGTCCAGTGAAACTGCCTGGCATTTACAAATGAACAATCAGACAACGCTCTGAGTGCACTCTGGTACTCCAAATTGAATTTAATAACACACCGAAGTCGTAAAATGTCTAGCTAGTAATTTGTTATGATCACAAGCCTGCAAGAGGTTGCATAGCAACAGCATCAACTTCTGATAGACAGGCAAAGCGCTAGTAAGCTGAGAAAGAATATACAGTATACTAAAATGAACTAATAGTATGTAGTATATACTCATTAAGTATGTAGTATACAGTATGTTAGTATGAGTATTCAAACACAGCTCTTGTCTTTTCCCCCAGTCTCTGCTGAGCAGCAGCTACAACCACTTCTCAGCCATTTACTATCTGTTGTTGGAGAGGGACAGGGAGCACCGGGCCTTGCAGCTCAGTCGCCAGTGTGGACCCTGGACCCAGAAACCCAGGGACACCTCCGACTCCGGTACCCCAGAGGTCATCATGGAGGACAGCTTCAGAACTTTGGCCTACCCCATTCAGTGCAAGACCACCCCTCCCATGCAACCGGAGATGGAATATGACCACGGTTCATTGTTCCAACGTGTGGCGTTCCCGGTGGAAGCCAGTCTGAACCGACTGCTGTGTAACCGTTCCATCTCCCCCAACAGCCTGCTGGAGACCAGCATCAGTGAGGAGGTCACACACACCTGCTCACCCCTCGTCCTGCCCACCACCACCTCCCGGCGACACACCCTGGCCGAGGTCTCCCCTCACTTCTACCAGTGCAACCCCCCCTGCATCGTGGTCAGCCTCTCCGATGGTGCATCGTCTGACAGCTGTTTGAAGTCCTTGTCCACCCCCAACCCTGCCCTGCGCCCTCCTGTGGGGGGGCTGTCAGCCATGCCAGCCTCTGGGACTGGCCCCAGGGCGTTGATCTCTGCCGGTACCCAGCTGGCCCTCTCCTCTCATCTCCTCCCCCAGGCCCAAGCTTCCAGCTTCCAGGAGGGCCGCAGAGCCTCTGACACCTCCTTAACACAAGGTATGGGGGATGTTAGTTTATAACCATTACATACAGTATGTATCATTCACATCATCATCACTACAAGGAAATGTATCAGGCCCAACAGAATTTGACCCATCCCCTCTCTGTGCGCCTCCCCAGGTCTGAAAGCCTTCCGCCAACAGCTGAGGAAGAACACTCGCACTAAGGGTCTTCTGGGTCTGAATAAGATCAATGGGCTGGCAAGGCAGATCTGCCCTCTGACCTCCGACCACAGTAGCCGTGGCAGCCGGGGATCAATAGGTCCCACCTTCAATGAGCACCGCAGCATGCTAGAGGAAGTTCTGCAACAGCAAAGGTAAGATGGAGACATACACAGAGACACACACACCTGCACATAAATATAATCACAACCACATAGTCACAGTAAGTGAAATTCTAACCCCTCCTCTCCGTCTCTATTTACAGAATGCTCCAGATCCAGCACCAGCCCCAGGCTCCTCAGTCAGAATCTACCCAGAACCCTCTGCTCTTCCTGTCCCAGCAGCAGCCCCCCTCCCCCACATCCGTTTACACCACCTCAACCCTGTTTGACACCTCCGCCTCCTCCCTCCCCCAGGGGGAACATCAACACCCCCTTTCCCCACACCAGAGTCTCCTGTCTCTCCAGCACACCTTCTGGCAGCAGCCTTTGGAGTCATCTTCCTCCTATGGCTCCTCTTCCTCCTGCTTCTCATCATCATCCTCCTACTGTGCCTCCTCCACCTTCCTCTCCCCTGTGGCCTCCGCTGCTTACCTCCTCGAGGCTCGCCTTCACATCAGCCAGCAACCCAGCCTTCATCCCCAGACCAACCTACACTACCAACCCCAGGCCCAGGGCCAGGCCTTCACCCAGGGCCCCTTACCCCTTGTGGCCAGGCAGGGGATGTGGAGCCTGGATTCAGCCTCCGGAAAAGAGTCAGAGATGCAGGAGCTGAGTCTGGGTGGGCAGCTGAGCAGCTGTGTGATGGTGAAGTAATGGAAAGAAAGAAAGGAGAAACAGGAAACAACAAATTCCTACTAGACCAGAGTACTTGTTCTGTATGGCAACCAGAGTAAACATTTCATGGTGATGTCATCACTGATGGACAGGAAGGGTGAGCACTTTTTGACAGTGGGAACAGAACTTTGAGCTGTGGAGTTGCTCACAGATCATCAGATGATGAGAAGATGATAAAGTGTGAAAAGTGAACTATTGGGGAGAGCTAAATGAAAAACTGAGCATAGAATGGACAGATAAAGAAAGAAATGATGAAAGTGACAAATCTAGATTCTGTTGAACAACATACAAACACTCACACTCACATCTAGGTGTGTGTATCTGTGTGTGATCACATAAGCTGACAATTAAGCAATAACAA